>NC_140166.1:152831444-152986444 GCF_963971535.1 Notolepis coatsorum | reverse complement strand
CAAAACCACTTTTTTTTCTAAAGCTATATTTCTGAAACAGTTTATTTAAGATCCAAAGTGATTGTCCCCAGGGATGCACAACATCCTAAACTATATGTAGATATTTTAGTTAGTCCCCTTGCTCTAAAGGCACTTTAAGTAAAAAGTGGCACTAATCACCCCACTCTCCCCTACAGAGTCTATTGTTAAAAAAGGTCAGCAGAGGATCTACCTGCTGAGAAAGCTGAACTCTTTTAATGTTAGTGCGAAGATCCTGAGCACTTTTTATAGTTATTTTATTGAAAGCCTCCTAACTTTTTCTTTTATCTGCTGGTTCAGTAGCCTGTCCATTAAAGATAGGAACAGCCTACAGTACATAGTGAAAGTGTGCTCCAAAATAATTAGATTAAAACAGAGAGACCTATGTTCTCTCTGGATGGACCAGGTGGTCAAGAAGGGGACTCCATGACCCCTCCATGACCCCTCCATGACCCCTCCATGCTCTGTCTCAGCGGTTTTCACTGTTGCCTTCTGGCCGCCGTTATGACGTCCCACCAAGTAGGACCAACCGCTACGCCAAATCTTTTGTCCCCTCGGCTATCAGACTTTTAAACACAGACGGTAGTCATTTTAAGTAGCCTTTTGCACTTGGTTGTCTGTTTTTACTTTTACTTTTACTGCTGGATTGTGTATCACGTTTCAAGTTCAAGTTTCTTTAATAGTTGTCATACAGAAGTACAGAATACTTTTATACAAAATGCTTCTTACTGTTGCGCTCCAGAGACTGTGCAAGACAAGATAAGTATGAAATAAAATAACATAGTAAAATTAGTAGTAAAAAAAATGAGGTCACAGTGTTCAGTTTAGACATATGTACAATGTTCGATGCAGAATAGACGTAGTTACCATACAATATACAATACTGTGCAGTGTACTAATATACAATACTACAATACTATATAGTGCAAGGCAGAAATGGAGAAATGGGACGAGGTGCAATTTAGGTACAATTCACAGTAGGTGTATGAGTTGTAGTGCAAATCCTTTATCAATAAATATAAAGTGTAAGTGTGTTTGTGTGATCTAAAGTGTGGAGAGTGGGTGCTGCAGTGTGTTGTTTGTTTGAGTGAGTGTGTGCGTGTGGGTGTGTGTGCTGTGTGCATTTGATGGTTGTTGCATAGTGATTATTGTTCGTTTAGCAGCCTGATGGCCTGGGGATAGAAGCTTCTTCTGAGTCTTTCTGTGCTCGCCTTAAGACTCCGGTATCGCTTGCCTGACCACAGCAGTTCAAAGAGGCAGTTGTTCGGGTGGCTCGAGTCCTTAATAATTCTCTTAGCCTTCCCCTTGCACCGCTTGTTGTAAATGTTCTGGAGGGTGGGAAGCCCCCCTCCAATTGTGCGTTCAGCTGAACGTGTCACTCTTTGTAGTCTGCTACGGTCTTGTGCAGTGCTATTCCCAAACCAGGAGGTGATGTTGCCGGTCAGGATGCTCTCTATTGTACATGAGTAGAAGTTCCTAAGGATCTTCTGACTGACTTGGAACTTCCTTAGGCGCCTGAGGAAGTAGAGGCGTTGTCGTGCCTTCTTCACAACACTGTCAATGTGTGTGGTCCATGTCAAGTCCTCGGATATGTGGGCTCCGAGGTACTTGAAACTGTTCACTCTCTCAACCGGTGCCCCGTCGATGCTGAGGGGGCTGTAGTCCTTGACCCCCGACCTCCTGAAGTCCACAATCATCTCTTTTGTTTTGCTGACGTTCAGGGAGAGGCAGTTCTCCTGACACCACTGTGACAGGTTCTCTACCTCTTCCAGGTAGGCCCTTTCGTCGTTGGCAGAGATCAGGCCCACCACTACTGTGTCATCAGCAAATTTGGAGTGTTTCTCTTTTTATTTGCCGTGCTGTCGTTGAGATGTTTTGTTGTTTGTTTGTCTTTGTTGCTTGTTGGTGAAGCTGCAAATATTAATTGCCCCACGCGGGATCAATAAAGTTGTCTGAATCTGAATCTGAATCTGAATGTTTGTTGGGAAAAAAAAAAAAAAAAGAAAATTGCAGATTTTAATTTTAAATATTTTGCCGATCCCGATCTTCGGAAAATCACGTGATCGGGGCCGATCACGTGATCGGATCGGGACATCCCTAATTGCAACCCTTCTTCTCCTGGTGGTTTGTGGCTCCAGTCTGAACTTTAAAACCTAACAAATTATCCTTCTTCTCCTGGTGGTTTGTGGCTCCAGTCTGAACTTTAAAACAACCACCACTACCACCACTACCACCACCACTACTACCACCACTACCACTATGACCACCACCACCACCACTACTACCACCACTACCACTATGACCACCACCACCACCACTACTACCACCACTACCACTATGACCACTACCACCAGCACTACTACCACCACTACCACTATGACCACCACCACCACCACTACTACCACCACTACCACTATGACCACTACCACCACTACTACCACCACCACCACTACCACTACTACCACCACCACCACTACCACCACCACCACCAATACTACCACCACTACCATTACTACCACAACCAGCACCACTACCACCACTACCACAACCACCACCACTACTACCACCACCACCACCACCACCACCACCACTACCAACTATATCAAGATGGCGCTGCTAAGACCGGCTGCCTATCTGTGCGCTCCGTCGAGACTGTGCCTACTTTTGTTAATATTTATAGTTTTGAGAGTTTTGTTTGTACCAACTGTAGGTGCATTTAATCTGTATGACCGTCAGTCACTCATAGACATTGGATTACGGGAAATTTACCAACTGGATTACTCTCTGGATCAGCTCGCCGAACAACAACAGTGGCCCGCCGAGATCTTGAGGACAATCGGACCAGACCTCGACCCACACAACAACAAAGGATCCAGGCGATGAGGAAAAAGAGCCGGTGTCCGAAACAGACTGAGAGCCAGGCGACACCGAACGCCACTACCCAGTATATTGCTAGCCAATGTACAATCAATAGACAATAAACTGGACGAAATCAGAGCAAGGATTCAATTCCAAAGAGACGTTAGAGATTGTAATGTTCTCTGCTTCATCGAGACGTGGTTGACGCCGGACGTCCCAGACCACGCCATCCAACCGGCCGACCACTTCTTCATACACCGCAAGGATCATACAGCAGAATCCGGCAAGCAGCGGGGAGGTGGAATAGCCTTCATGTTGAACAACAATTGGAGCAATCCAGCCAACGTGAAAGAGCTTTCGAACCACTGCTCCCCCAACCTGGAATATATATCCATCAAGTGTCTGCCTTTCTTTCTCCCGAGAGAATTAACGTCGATCATCCTGGTCGGAGTGTATATTCCACCACAAGCAAACACAGGCGACGCACTCTCGAAGCTCCACGACGAGGTAAATAAACTCCAGGCAGCTAATGTTGATGCTGCCATTGTAGTTGTGGGCGATTTCAATAGCGCCAATCTGAGGAAAGTATTGCCGGACTTCTATCAGCATGTGACTTGTAACACCAGAGGCGGTAACATTTTAGACCACTGTTACTCGCAATTCAAGTGTGGATACAAAGCTCATTCTGCGAGTGACTTCGGCAAGTCTGATCATGCGGCCATCTTTCTTTCTCCAGAGTATAGACAAAGAATCAAGTGCGCGCCGGTAGTCTCGTGAGAGGTGCAGAAATGGTCTGTGGAATCAGAGGAGACGCTCCAAGCTGCACTGGAATGCACAGACTGGAGCGTGTTCCGCGATAACACAGATAACATTAATGACTACACAGAGACAGTACTGGACTTTGTTCGTACTTTGGTGGAAGAAACAATCCCCACTACCACAATTAGAGTTTACCCAAATCAAAAACCCTGGGTAAACAAATCCGTCCGTGAAGCTCTGAAAGCGCGCACCACAGCATACAACGCCGGGCTCGTGGCAGGCAACATGAATGACCACAAGGTGGCGCGATACAACGTAAGGAGGACACTAATAGAAGCAAAACGGCGCTAGGAATAAAATGTAACTTCAGTTTGAACAGGCTGACTCCAGAGCTATGTGGCCTCAAAACGATGACATATTACAAAGGCACCTCCCTCAAACTGAACAGTGACATCTCCTTAGCAAATGATCTCAATACTTTCTATGAGAGGTTTGAGGCTGGGAATAACAACACCAGCCTACAAACCACAACAATGGAGGGGGGGGGTCTGCTAATGGAGACTCAGTGTTCAGGGTAACAGAGCATGAGGTGAGGAGAACCTTTAAAAAAGTGAATATCAGGAAGGCAGCAGGACCGGACGGCATCCCCGGCCGCGTCCTAAAAGTCTGTGCCGACCAACTGGCCCCGGTATTCACTGACATATTTAACCTGTCCTTGGAACAGGCTGTCATCCTCACCTGCCTGAAGAAGTCCACTATCATCCCTGTACCTAAAAAATCCAAGCCTGCTTGCCTCAACGACTACCGCCCTGTAGCTCTCACCTCCATAGCCATGAAGTGCTTTGAGAAGCTAGTAAAGGGCTACATCTGCTCCTCCCTCCCCATCAACCTGGACCCCCTGCAATTTGTATACCGCCCCAACAGGTCCACGGAGGACGCCATAGCCCATGTGCTGCACACAGCAGCATCACACCTGGACAAGAGGCAGGGGAACTATGTGAGAATGCTATTCATCGACTACAGCTCAGCATTCAATACCATAGTCCCCTCCAAACTCATAGCCAAGCTCAGGGACCTGGGCTTTAACTATGACCTCTGCCAGTGGGTCTTGGACTTCCTGACGGGTAGACCCCAGGTGGTGAGAGCAGGCAACTGCACCTCCTCATCCATCACCCTCAACATAGGGGCCCCCCAGGGCTGTGTTCTGAGTCCCCTCCTCTACTCCCTGTACACACATGACTGTGTGGCTCAGCGGAACAACAACACAATCATCAAATTTGCTGACGACACAGTAGTGGTGGGCCTGATCTCTGCAAACGACGAGAGGGCCTACCTGGAAGAGGTCAAGGTCCTGGCGGGACGGTGCCAGGAGAACAGCCTCTCCCTGAATGTCAGCAAAACAAAGGAGATGATTGTGGACTTTAGGAGTTCGGGGGTCAGGGACTACAGCCCCCTCAGCATCGACGGGGCACCGGTTGAGAGAGTGAACAGTTTTAAGTACCTCGGAGCAGCGTTTCCGTTAGCCGGTAATTACCGGTATTTGACCGGCAAAATCTGTTGAAGTCCGACATATTTACTCTCTCCGGTCTTAATGTCCGGTGAAAATAATTCCCTGAGTCTAAGCACAATTTGATTATTTGAATTGTATTAAAATAGGCTAAAATTAAATAGCCTATGCGATGAACGAAACGATCATTACATTTGTTTCCTCGTTGCTTCTAATAATGACAACGACGTCGTCAGCGAGAGCTTAGTGCTGGGTGTGCGAACTTTTGTGAAGCTGCAGAGCCAGAGCACTATCAGCACAATGCAGTATTCCAGCAGTACTCCAATTCAGCCATTTTCAGCCAATGTTGGGTGGGGGGCGCTGCTGTGCGGTTCCCAGAAAAGAGCCAATAACACTGAATCAGCTGCTCTGCAGCGCCATACTCTTTGCAAATAAGTCGTTGCGAGGTGGAGAGAGTCGTCACGCAAACCACGATAATGTTGCCGTCTCTCTGCTTTCTCAGTTCTTCGCTTGATATAATTAATACAAATGTCCAATATAACGGAATTCGTTAGCTCATAAAAATGTGATTATAACAGACTGCTGTTTAGTGTCGGACCGACTGCCCACATACGCGGTCTATTTTATTTCAAGTCAGCAGCAGCACGGAGTATCGAGGGACTTATTTTATTTGGTATATATTAATGACTGTATACGCAAAAGTAGCCTAGTTTTAAGTAATAATATTATAAATCTACATGCCTTGAGGATGACATTCTTTATATAGCCTGCCTATCAATTGTTTTAAAGCTCAATAAACTATGACCGGAATTAATCTCATTTGTCCGGTAGATTGAAATCTTGCAGGTCACGGAGACCGGCAACAATTTTTTCTAACGGAAACCCTGCCTCGGAGCCCACATATCCGAGGACTTGACATGGACCACACACATTGACAGTGTTGTGAAGAAGGCACGACAACGTCTCTACTTCCTCAGGCGCCTAAGGAAGTTCCAAGTCAGTCAGAAGATCCTTAAGAACTTCTACTCATGTACAATAGAGAGCATCCTGACAGGCAATATCACCTCCTGGTTTGGAAATAGCACCGCACAAGACCGTAGCAGACTACAGAGAGTGGCACGTTCAGCCGAACGCACAATTGGAGGGGGGCTTCCCACTCTCCAGAACATTTACAACAAGCGGTGCAGGGGTAGGGCTAAGAGAATTATCAAGGACTCCAGCCACCCAAACAACTGCCTCTTTGAACTGCTGCGGTCAGGCAAGCAATACCGGAGTCTCATGACAAGCACAGAAAGACTCAGAAGAAGCTTCTATCCCCAGGCCATCAGGTTGCTCAACGAACAATAACACTATGCAACAACCATCAAATGCACTCACAACACACACATCCACATGCACACACTCACTTTAAACAAACAACACATTGCAGCACCCACTCTCCACACTTTAGAACACCTAAACACACTTTATATTTATTGGTAAAGGATTTGCACTACAACCCATACCTCAGTACACCTTACTGTAAAGTGTACCTAATTGTACCTCATCCCATTTCTGCTTTGCACTATATAGTATATTATATATTAGTATATTGCATAGTATATTGTATATTGTATGGTAACTCAGTTACTTCTATTCTGCATTGAACATTGTACATATGTATACTGAACACTGTGTCTATGTACGTGACTTCTATTTTTTACTTCTATTTTTACATGCTATACTATTTTATTTCATACTTATCTTTTGTCTAGCACAGTCTCTGGGGCGTAACAGAAAGAAGCATTTTGTATAAAAGTATTCTGTACTTCTGTATGACAACTATTAAAGAAACTTGAAACTTGAAACCACCACCAATACCACCACCACCACTACCACTACTACCACCACCACTATCATCACAACCGACGTATCCATTACTACCATCATCTCCATTACCACCACCACCAACAATAACAACAACAACAACAACAACAGAAACAACCAAAACGAAAAATACTATCAACAAGATATCTCTCTGTTTGTATCTCCCCACCCAGGTCACAAGGCAGGTGTTCCCAGTGTGGACCTACTCCAACCTCCTCCTCCTCATCCCTGCCCTCCTGGTGACGGACTACCTGAGGTACAAGCCCGTCATCGTCCTCCAGGGTCTCTGCCAAGTCGCGTCGTTCCTGCTGATCCTGCTCGGCGAGGGGCTCGCCTCAGCGCAGTGGGCCATCTTCATCTACAGCATCGCGACGGCGGCGGACGTGGCCTACTTCTCCTACATCTACAGCGTGGTTCAGCCCCAGCACTACCAGAGGGTGACCAGCTACGCCCGGGCCGCGGTGCTGGTGGGGTACGCGGCAGGCGGCTCGCTGGCTCAGCTCCTGGTGTCTCTGGGCGGGGTGTCTCTGTACTGCTTAACCATCATCACTGTGTTCTCCGCCTGCACGGCGCTGTTGACCTCTCTCTTCCTGCCCATGCCGCCGAAGAAGAAAAGTCTATTTTTCACGGAAACGCGTTCTCCACCACGCGAAGGCGACCCGGGGGCCGAGGAGGACGATGCCGGGTCGAACGACACCAAAAACAACGGGCTCTCTCTCTCCTCCTTTTGGTGGACGGAAAGCATTAGCGTGGCCATGCGGTGCGCCGGAGGCGCGGCGAGGAGGCTCCTGTGGGACTGCAGGAAGTGCTACTCCTCCCCGGCGGTGCTGTCCTTTAGCATGTGGTTTGCCGCAGGGAGGTGCGGCTTCTACCAGGTCACGGGTTACGTCCAGATCCTCTGGGCCGACACGCAGCCCGACTGGCACAACTTCACCGCCTACAACGGAGCGGTGGACTCGGTGGCCACGCTGTCAGGTAAAGTGCGCTACGGTGGTAAACGGAGCCGCCCGCCGGGAATCATTTTGTGATGTTGATTGACTTCACTTTGCGCGATTGCGATGCTGCGTGAATCACTTTATTTCGTTGTGTGATTGAACATTTTATTAAAGGGAACCTGCATTGCTATTCCTAGCACTATTTGGGCAACTTTACACAATTCCTGTGAGTCTATTGAAGACATCTGTAAGGTTCAAAAAAATGCATTGTTTTATATTTCTAATCAAGTACTCAAAACCATCATTTTTCAGCCTCAGGATTTCAGGCTGTTATGGACTGGCTCCACCCATAAGCACTTTGAGTGACAGTCAGTCCTCAGAGAGAGAGAGAGAGAGAGAGAGAGAGAGAGAGAGAGAGAGAGAGAGAGAGAGAGGCGTCCAGCAGACCAGCGGCTGTTGCAGTGGAAAAAGACACTCTCTCTCTCCTTTTTGTCTTTCTTTCACTCTCTCCCTCTGTATCATTCTGCTCTCCGCGGGGCGGTGTTTCTGTGCGGGTCCCCTTCTCTCTCTCTCCCGTTCGGGGGGGTGTGCCGCGCGGCAGCTTGTGCTCCCGAATCGGGGGGGGGGACCTGCGCGCGGAGTGTTTGCACAGTGGTCTGTCTCTCTCCCTCTCTATCTCTCTCTCTCTCTCCCTCGCAGAGTGCATGCAGAGGTGTCGGGTTTCACTCTGCCTCGCAGTATGAGGAAGTGGTTTCCACTCGCTGTGTAGTCTAGGTAGATTGTGGGCGGGCATTAGCTCCAACCACAGAGCCAATCGCATCACTGTCCGCTTACCCAGGGCCCCGGTGACGTCACGATATGCCTCAAATCAGGATGACCTAATTAAATCTAGCAGGAAATGGTCTGAGCTGAATGAGAGCAATCCGCCAATATGGTATTTAGACACAAAAACACATTGATACTAACTCCTATTACTATAATACAATGCTAGAGACTGAAAAATGACATTTATAATGCATGTCACCTTTAACAGATTGCAGAATGGGTACAATACAGTACGGCTCAATACACACAATTGTTAAGGGGGATGCAGACCAGAGAAAGACTTTCGTCTCGTTTACAGCAGGGTCCCCCATTTTCAATTCATAATGACATTTATGACATACACAACATACAGATATACAGTACTGTTATATCCAGACATTTATAACATACAAGATATACAAATATACAGTACTGTTTATTTACAGACAGCGTTTCTAAAAGAGAATATATAGGGGGGGAGGAAACTGTACATTGGGGGGTGTTGGGTGGGGGGGGGGTCGGGGGTTTGGACATTTACCGGGGCCAGTTTCGAATAGGAGCCTCCCGTAGGTGCTCTTTGAGAGTGGTTTTGAAGGTTGGTAGTAAGGGTGCACAATATTGATTTTTTGACCCCGATATCGATACCGATAACTTTCTGCTCCTCAAGGTCGATACCGATACCGATAACCGATATTATATATATATTTATTGTAAAAATGATTCCTGTAGTTTTGACCTAACCAGATTTATCCTGACATGAGCGTTACTACTATGAAAAAAAACAAAGCCAAGACAATAATAAAAAAATTAAATAAAGTGACCATATTTATTTTTCCAAATAAATATAATTTGAATCACAAAATTCACAATATGTCAATAACTTGGCTTGTAAACACTCCTCTGCAAAGTGACGGCGGCTTGGAATTATGTACCTGGGCTCTAAATGACGAAGTAGCCGACAGAATCCTTTATCTTCAACGAGGGAAAAGGGCTGGTCGTCAAGTGCCATAATTTCTGTGATCAAGTTATATAGATCGCTTGAGCCCTTGGGTCATTTCTTTCAAACGTCTTTAATTTTGCAAACGCCTCGTCATAAGGTACAAGCTCCGCCGGTTCCTTTGCAGCTGGCTTTGGATTTACAGCAGTTTTAGCTTCTTGCGCATCGTCGTAGGCTTTTAACACACCATTGTAGCGGTGGTGATGTTTCAGGTGACTTATTAGGTTGGATGTGTTATAGCTTGTTGCCCTTTTCCCTCCTCGTGGAATTTCTGCATTGCATTTGTTACAAATAGCAAGCAAACGGTTTTCCTCTGAAACTTTGAAAAAGTCCCACACTACTGACGCCATGTTTGTTTACTATCCGCGCTGCTTCTGAAACTTACGTGACTACGTCACAGCCAGGCATGAGAAAGGGACCGCTGGATTTGTGAAAAACTCCCTCTTCCTAAACCACACGCTATCAGTCGTACCACAGTACTGGCAAAACGGGAGGAGCCTACAGTAAAAACAAACGCCCTTCATCCCAATCCACCCACACCGCATTTTTTATTTTTTTTTAAATATATTATATAATCGGAGCTATCAATAATTGTATCGGGTTTATCGGGATGACGTCATAATTATCGTGCATCCCTAGTTGGTAGGGATTCACATTATTTTACGGCTGTGGGTAGGGCGTTCCACATTGTTGTGGCATAATTGCGAAACGTGTTTAGTCCCTTGTTTGAGCCGAATCTGGGTTGAACATGATTTGTGGAACTCCCTCTGGTGTCGTGGAATTCACTGACCTTTGTAAAGTTTTGTAAAGTGTACTTATGTATCTGTTGTTTCGATTGTTTATGTTTCCTTTCCGTTAAGTGCTTCATGTAGTACAGTATAGTCTTCCTTTCTGCAGCACAGTTGCTAAGACCTCTGGGAGAAATTACTCTGAAAGTCTCGAAGTAACAAAGAATAAATGCAGGGTTTCTACCGCTATATGCAAACAGGATCTGCTAGCATGAGGAGCACTGGTTGAAAGCAGGGAGCCGTCCATAAGATCCATCAACATCTCATTTTATGGGCGCTTTACCCATTTTCAATACGCCATCCCATTCAGCTATCAGTATTTCACAACCCCCAATCCACAGCAGACAATAAAACCAGCATTAATTAGACTGTCTAATTGCCTGCTCCTCCTGTCCCTGTGTGGCGTTGTTCGCCAGCTGCTGCCACCATCCAAGCCACTGCACTTTTTTATTGATTATAGTGCAGATACATTCCTATATTCCCTGGGAAACACAGGCAATTATTCTGTGTAAATCGCATTCCCCCTTGTTCGCCTTGTACTTGTAAATGCTTCCGTCCAAACACGCTGTGAAGCTGCAGGGCCCGTATCTTGATATTTCCCTCAAGAGTTCTTGTGTATGCAGCGCTCATAAAGCACCCCGGGGGAAATGCGTGGTTAAAACAGGAACGGGGGGGGGGGGGAGGGGGGGCACATGAATATGGATAACCAAGTCGCTTCTGCAATTTAAGAGAGAGTAGGGGAAAAAATAGTACAACATAATTAACTGTTTTCGTGCCGCATGTTAAAAAGCTTTGTGCTAGATCTACCCTGTTTCGCAAAAACAACATGCATAAAAGATAGAGGAAGTGCAGTAATTGTTTTGGAGATTTCACACAGAGTCACACCTTGACTTGCACCTTGTTTTTCTGTTTATTTTTCCAAATGTTTTATATTCAGAGTTAATTATATTATTTACACAGTTTATTTTTTTATCATATATTTATATTCAGGTTATGAATGAATTCTTTATTTCGAATGTTTACAAATAAACAAGTGAAAAGGATAGGTTTGAAGCCAATTGGCCTAATTCAAAAACTAATTCAAAAACAAAGGCCAAGTCTGCAAAAAAGTTAAAGTTTGCTAAATGAAACAATCAACAAAACCGATCCCGAAAAGAACATTAAGCCAACATAGGAAAATCAATACTTAATCTGCAAAACCCGAGTTACATGGCAGAGAAAACAGACAAACAATCATCATTCAATTTGAAACATTCTAATACAACCCTATTTAGCAATATCACACTCAAAGAGGAGATGCGGTCCGGGACACCATCACCGGCGCTCCCCTCCAAGAACCAGGGCTGCTGGCCAAAAACCAACAAGGTTACATTTTATTGCCTATATTTATGTCTTTCTAGAATTACCCTGCCCATACCTGTACCTCCCCTCCCCCCTCCCCGATGCTGTAAAACTGTAAATATGCCAACATTAGCAGGGTTGCTAGTTCTCAGTTGTAGTCCCTGGGCTAGATGTTTAAGCCAGAAAGAAACAGAAAAATTGAAGGACATTAAAGCTAATATAAAAACTATTTAAAACATATTCTGTACATTCACTCACTAGGCATTCATGCATCTATAAAAAAAAAACACAGTGTACAGGGACACATCAAAGCCCATACATGGACAAGCATTGTATAGGCAGGCATACATACATAATCAGGACAGTCAGGCTAGTGGGCAAGCGGGGGTTGGGCAGCTGGACTGCGACGTGACTTGCTAATGGTCACAGACCTGGTTTTCATTAGCACATCAAGCACGCAATGTATACATTAGTTAGGATGTTTCAATCTACAGCCTTTATGTATCTCTTTCCCCATCCCAGAAGCCCTCAGTAGTGTTTACCCACCTCACGTTCTTCTTCTACACTCGTAATGAGCGCCTCTAGAGGTGACCTGCTCCGTATGGGTCTGTCTGTCTGTCCATTTTGTCCATCTGTCTTGTTTATTAAACCAATGCAATGTGCAAAAATGTACCTCTCTTGGTGGGGGATCATCATGGCATGAGCAGAGCCATGTATCACAGGAGTTTGGCCAGGTGTGGATGCCATGTTGTGGCCACGTTGTCATAGTGGGTCATAATAAGCCACTCTAGAATTATCTTTGAAAACCTTGCTGTCCAAACTCTGGTAATAAACGGCTCTGGGTATGAGCTGTGACGGTGGCGGTGCGGCGGTGTGATGGTGGCCGCCAGGGGTGTAAAGTACTTGAGTAATTGTACTTCATTACAATACTTAAGTACTGTTTTGGGGGATTTGTACTTTACTCAAGTATTATTAGGTTTGTATACTTGTACTTTTACTCAATTACATTTGAGAGAAAAAAACATACGTTTTACTCCTTACATTTAAAATGCAGACCTACAAAGTACAGCGTACAAGTCTCGCAGGTCCAACCATTTTAATTAGTATATTTGTTTCTCTGGCCGAACTAACGTTAACGTTATTAATCCGTTAATTAATCTTTATTTAAAAACAGCCAATCAAATCCCCATCAATGGAAAATAAACCTGCCCATACGCCATACCCATGCTGATTGGTCCTTGTGCAAGACTAGAAAGTGGGGATCTTTAATTAAACACCTGCTATCAGAAGAATAGACCGTCAGAAAAAAAGTTTTTACATTATAACTTTTTAGTACATTTAAAAGTAGAAACTTTTTTACTTTTACTCAAGTGTGTTTTTAGCCAGATACTCTTACTTGAGTACGATTTTGAGACGGTACCCATACTTTCACTTAAGTATAGTTTCTAGGTACTTTTTATTATTTAATTTTGATATTCCTTAATTCCACATTGAAATTACACGATACATTAAGTGTGGGGTCACCAAAAAAATATCCTAAATAAAATGGGGTCATGGTAAAAAAAAGTTTTGAGAACCCCTGCACTAGAGCATTTATCATTTATCCAATCAGGTGCATTCCACGTGGGGGAAATGGGAAGTAGAGAACGGACACATGTACAACATTACTTTTCATTATATTTTATTCGCTCAGTAGCCCACATACACATACAAGGAATTTGGTTTGGTGCTTGCTCACAAAAAAAGTAAAGCTCTAGAACAATCTATTACAAATAAAGGATAATAAAACATTTTAATGAGTTAAAGTTTCAACAAGTAGGAGTACATACAAGGACAGTGTTGGAGATATACAATGTACAAACACAATAGGGCAGAGGATTCTAAATAACAAAACAAAGTGACATTACTGAATACACAGTAACAGGGAGAGTGGAGATGCAGGGGGGGAGAACAGATTTAGATGTCTATAGAGATTTAGATGTCTTTATTGCATTTTGAGGAGGTGGAACGTGGTGGTGCATAGAGAGACCATGCAGGGGGTCGGATGAGCTGCAGTGTGTACGTTGTGATCTGTGGGTATTTCAGTCCGGTCAAGAGCGAGGGCCGTCGCTCGAGGGGATAAAGCTGTTTCTGCGTCTTCTCGTTTTTAGTCATCACAGTCTGCAGGCTCTTCCCTGAGGACAGGGAGAGATGTGGGGGGAATGGAAGAATAATATTTTGCCATATGTAACACGTACAACGGAACACTTACTCCCGGCATTAGCGAATATGAATATGAAAAGCAATAGTGACGGCACGGACCGGAGATCGCAAACGTTGCAACGGGGAAATTAACTTGGGTCCATTTTTGTTTACGTTTATGTTTTCAAGTTTAAACTATTACTGTTGAGTGGATATCAGTGTGGTATATTCTGGGTGTGTTGTTGGGAACGGTACGACTTAAAGTTCTAAGTTCGTGTGTAGGCGCACAGCCTCTGGGAAAAAACCCGCTGGTCTTGGTTTGGATGCTGTGGCACCGGTGGGCTGGTACGGTACCAGGACCAGCAGGTTCAGCAACAGTCTCTCCCCACAGGCTGTGTGTTAGCCTGTATACGCTAACTTATCATACTGTAACTTGAAGTCGTACCGGGGGCGCAACGACACACCCCAGATAAACCACATCGATTACTATACACTCCATGCTACATTTTCTGTACTATATATACTGTGCTATGCAACTGTGTTCATATTGGGATCATCCCTATGTTCCCCGGGTCCTCTGTTCCCCGGGTTCTATGTTCCACGCTTTGATTGATTAATAGATTGAACATTTTATAAATTTTTATTATTTTATTAATTATTAATGTCCGCCTTGTTTCAAACGGTTAAGCTTAGGCCCTCTTTCGAACTGGTTAAGGTTAGAGTCTGGAATCAGGGCTGGTGGTCTAAAATGTTCAATCAATCAATCAAAGCGGGGACCATAGAACCCGGGGAACATAGGACCCGGGGAACATAGACATGCTCCCTTCATATTCATATAATTTGTTTGTACTGTATGTGTATATTACCAGTTTTATGCATAGACAGTTTCAACATAAACATTCTAAAACCCATGATCCATGATCATACTAACTACTTAAAAAAAAATTATATATGTTTTTGGTCGATTTTTATTGGCTTTTTACTACCGGGCAGTCCGGTAGAGAGAGAGAGAGGAAGAATGGGAGATAGATGGTGGGAAGACATTCGGCAAAGGTTGCCGGATCCGGGACGGCCGTGTTGTGACGCAGCGCAGCATGTGGTGTGCTACTTGAGTGCCCATACTAACTATACCAGGGGTGTAAAAAGTACCCAGAAATTATACTTAAGTGAAAGTATGGGTACTGTCTCAAAATCTGACTCAAGTAAAAGTCAAAGTATCTGGCTAAAAACACACTTGAGTAAATGTCAAAAAGTCCTACTTTTAAATGTACTTAAGTACTAAAAAGTAAAAGTATTTTTTTTGTAAAGGGATAGACAGGGGTCTAACTCATTCCATCGTGGGCCAAGTTTACATTTTAACTACACATTGCACCAGGTGAGTTAACTGTTAGTTGAAGAGGTGAGCCAATTAGTGAAATCATCAGCTGGTGTTTAGGCAAGGCTGGAATGAAACCAAGCAGACACTCTGCGCACAATGGAATGTGTTCTGCGATAGACAATGCTGAAATGAAAGAACAGAGGACACTTTTATTTTTTTTGCATAAGAATTATTTAATGCACTTTTCCATTGAATAATATAACAATATTAACCACAGCATACTGGATTATCCTGAATAATATCACAATATTAACCACAGCATACTGGATTACCCTGAATAATATCACAATATTAACCACAGCATACTGGATTATCCTGAATAATATCACAATATTAACCACAGCATAATGCGGATCTGACTGTCTATTCTTCTGATAGCAGGTGTTTAATCAAAGATCCCCGCTTTCTAGTGTTGCACAAGGGCCAATCAGCATGGGTATGGGCGGGTTCATTTTCCATTGATGGGGATTTGATTGGCTGTTTACCTGCGGTCGTTAACGTTAGTTCGGACAGATAAACAATTAAAATATTGTAATTAAAATGGTTGGACCTGTGAGATTTGTACTTTGTAGGTCTGCATTTTAAATGTAAGGAGTAAAAAGTATGTTTTTTTCTCTGAAATGTAATGGAGTAAAAGTACAAAGTATACAAACCTAATAATACTTGAGTAAAGTACAAATTCCCCAAAACAGTACTTAAGTATTGTAACGAAGTACAATTACTCAAGTACTTTACACCCCTGAACTATACTATACAAAAACATACAGTTATGTTTTTTTAAAGTGACCTTTTCCCCCCCCTAAAGTGACCTGTGGTGTGTTTGTTTGTGCGAGAGTGCATGATGTGTGGTGGAGGGTGGTGGAGGGGGTGGAGGTGGTGGAGGGTGGTGGAGGGGGTGGTGGAGGTGGTGGAGGGGGTGGTGGAGGTGGTGGAGGGGGTGGAGGGTGGTGGAGGGGGTGGTGGAGGTGGTGGAGGGGGTGGAGGGTGGTGGAGGGGGTGGAGGTGGTGGTGGAGGAGGTGGTGGAGGTGGTGGAGGGTGGTAGAGTGTGGTGGATGTGGTGGAGGGGGGTGGAGGTGGTGGAGGGTGGTGGAGGGTGGTGGAGGTGGTGGAGGGTGGTGGTGGAGGGGGTGGAGGTGGTGGAGGTGGTGGAGGGTGGTGGAGGTGGTGGAGGGTGGTAGAGGTGGTGGAGGGGGTGGAGGTGGTGGAGGTGGTGGAGGAGGGTGCTGGAGTCATGACGTGTGCTCTACCAGGCCAAAGTCTGCCATCACACCGACATAGAGGGTCAGGCTGCAGCCTTTGTATTTGATATGCACGACACAGAGGTTACAACTGCCTTACACTGTAATCATTGACTACCTACCTCCAACTATAGTCTACCCATATAACTCTGTATGATAGCATGTACAATAATGCTGTCTATACTCTAGTCTATAATATATATATATATATATAAATGGTAAATGGCTGCATTTAAATAGCGCTTTTATCCAAAGTGCTTTACAATTTGTTCCTCACATTTTACCCATTCACTCACACACCAACGATGGAGGCAACCATGCAAGGTGCCAACCTGCTCATCAGGAGCAATTAAAGGTTACAGTAAGTACTGTATCTTGCTCAAGGGCACTTCGACACACTGCCCGGAGGACAGTGGCGGCCGCCACTGGGGGGCGCTAGTGCGCCGCCCCCCCTTCAGGCCCTGCCTGGTTATATGAGAGTAGAACAAGAAAAGGTATCTTTTTGTTTTTTGTTTTATAGCCCTATAAATAATATAAACATGTTTAAAATGAATAATATTTACTCATTTTAAGTATGTTTGTATTTCCAATGCACAATATAACGTTATTATCGCAATTAAAAAACACTCGTTTTCCAGAGCAGGAAGTGACATCACGTTTTTCTTATTTTTTTAATTTTTTCGTATTTCTCGGCCCGGGCTATACGCGATAGCGCTTTGAGTGCGCGTCACAGTTTGATCGCTGTATCCGTCACCGCCAATCAGTGCATAACGCGTTGTGCGTTGAAATATGACTATTATGTTGGAATCCGGGCGCGATTTGAAGCGGTCTAGCCAGTAGCGTCAAGAATATCTGTAGCCGCATTTTGCGGAGACGCTCTCTGATTGGCCGACGCCAGTATTTTTTTCCGTGGCAGAATTTCACAGAGACGATCTCTGATTGGCCGAATCCAATTTCTAATGTTCCAATTCTAGCTTCTAGCTTCCTAGGTTGGTTCCTAGGTTGGTCTAGGTTGTTTGTCTTAGAGCGTGCCGTGACTGCAAGTTCTTTAGACTTTAGACTTAGGCACTCTTTCAAAGTTGGTTAAGGTTAGAGTTTGTCTTAGAGCATGGCGATAGAACGCCAGGTAGTTTGCAGTCTGTTCGAGCGGAAATGGACAAAGGAATGTACTTGTTGAGTGTTGTGCTAACGAGCTAACACTTGGCTAACAAGCTATATGGCAGATTATACACGTTTATCAAGCTCTCCTGCCCTGGACGTTTCAACTAAACAGTGAGTCTCTCTCTCTCTCTCTCTCTCTCTCTCTCTCTCTCTCTCTCTCTCTCTCTCTCTCTCTCTCTCTCTCTCTCTCTCTCTCTCTCTCTCTCTCTCTCTCTCTCTCTCTCTCTCTGTGCTTAACGTTAACGTTTGTAAATAGTTTTTTTTAGGAGCAGTACTGTTAGGCTACTGCTGGCCATTCATGAAGCGAGACATTGCTGATTGTTTATTTATTTTATAACACAAGACTATGACTACCAACTGCCTAGCCAGCCGTGTATCAATCTTGGATGCAATAATAACGTTACTTACCACACTGACTATGTCGATGGCTCATTGATTTAACTACTGCAGCTCTCTCGGATTGAAAATACGTGGATTATGGCTTGTTCAATATCGTCTTTGTTTGAATGAATGAATGAATGAGAACTTTATTAACAGATTGCAGAATGGGTACAATACAGTACGGCTCAATACACACAATTGTTAAGGGGATGCAGACCAGAGAAAGACGTTTGTCTTGTTTACATCAGGGTCCCAGATTTTCGATTCATATCGATAGTTTAATAGCTAGCCTTGGCTCGTTTAACAATATGCAAAATATGTGTACAGCCCTGTACTCATACTGAAGTTATTCTTGGTATATAATAGGTCTGATTGTGTAACGAATCGATTCCACGTCGCGCTGTGTGTGAGAGAGAGAAGGAGAGAGGGAGAGATCTGCCTGTGTTTGGAGACGGGCGAGTTTTGTTTCTAACTTTTCTATTTATATTGTGTTTCAAGTTGTGAATTAGAGTCTAGACTATACTTTATTTGACTGGTTGTGTGTTGTTGTAGTAACAGCTGAGCGACTCGTTCATAAGAGCCGATTAATTGCCGTGAGCGTGAGTCGAATCGCTCACGTCTTGCCATGAGTCTTGCGTGGTACAGTACTGTACTGTACATGTTTGCAAAATATTTGGTATAGCGCCCCTAGTGGCGAAGTACCCACCGGCCGCCACTGCCGGAGGAGCAGGAATGAAACCGGGAACCTCCGGATTACCAGACTGCTAACCTCCCAAGCCACTGTATATATTGTATTCAAATTTACGATACATTTATCCCAATCTGTCTGAATATACCTGCATATAATCCTTTGACATACCTGTATTATACTATATCTATATATATCCCTCCCTACTCTTACTAGTTATACCTCTGGCCAGTGTGGTGTCATTATTACTCAGTAGTGCTCATTTATATATACTCCAGTTTAATTACCTGCACATTGTAGATTACTGTTGCACTTTACTGTTACATTTGCACTCTGGTTGGATGCCAAACTTCAAAGTGTACTTGTGAATCTAATCTAATCTAATCTAATGTAGAAATGCACCATTTAATGTAATCTACAGATAGCAAGCGAACATGTGCCAGTGTACACATTTCAATGATGTCATCAAAACATTTGTATTTCTAAACCGGTACTAAACCGGTACCTATCAGAGTGGATGCTCGGGACTAACGTCAAGCGAGTTCATTCATTCTTTCATTTATTTTATTTTGTTTCGTACATGGGGGTACAGTTCATCTTTGCACAATATCACCAACATCTTTATAATTTTTTTTAAGATGATACACCCATGGCTGAAAAGGAGCAGGATGAAGAAAACGTATGTTTCCTGCCCTCTTCCAAACTTCATATTTATTTTAACATAATGGTCAGCTCAAGTGCACCTTACAGCTTCATACCATATAATAATAATAATAATAATAATAATAATAATAATAATAATAATAATAATAATAATAATAATAATAATAATAATAATAATAATAATAATAATAATAATAATAATAATAATAATAATAATAATAATAATAATAATAATAATAATAATAATAATAATAATAATAATAATAATAATAATAATTGTTGTGAAGGATCAGATTAAACCGAATATGTATATTTATTTATATATATATATTTAATTGTATTTGTATATCGTTTGATATCCTCTGTATATTCCTTGTACAATATGCATTGAATATCCCCGTTTCTACTAAACAGCCCATAATAGTTTCATTCTACCATTGGACGAGAACCTGGCGCCAGGTTGCCATACCCCTAGGTCCAAGTTCAATCGTGCCGCCTAACATGTCGAGGCAACCCCCGGTTCCGCGCAGTAATATGCCGGGCGAAATACGAATGGTACTATTTGTTCATAGCGCATATATATATGGCGCTCGTAAAGTAGAACTTTCTTTTAGTCCAGTTCTTTACCCTCCAACAGAGTGACAGACGCAAAAGCCTCCCCACGACGCACGTGCGGTGTAGTAAGGCCTACTTGGCCCAGAATAGGCATCGAGATATCGTGTAGATTAATAGTTGAATGGTCATAGTTTGGCACCATACCGTCGAGTTGGACGTATTCTATTAAGCTAATAATAGTCTATTTATGTATGGTGCATCGTTCGGTTAGAGTTCTACAGTTATCAGTACCCCCATCGTTCCTGACGTTATCTGGACGCTTATCCAGGCTGGTCAGACCCCTAGTGGTGATTGCATCCGAGGAGCTCCGGGCCAAGAGCGACTGGACCTGTATATTGGATTACTCTACCCAGACGACGGCGAGCCTTCCACGGCTCTTGGATTATGCGTTGTGTGCTTTGATTATTCCATGGATAAAGGCCAACACTGCCGAGTGTTGGAATCACCCCCCGGAGAGGACTCCAGGTGAGGCGGCGCTCTACACGTGAGGTCGCACCACGTCTCTCCGTTGTGGACCGGCAGATACCGTTCCACAGACGGTCCAGCTGTATTCGTCTGCGGCCCGAGGTTCTGTGGGCACCGTGTCCAAGACTTTGGATTCTCCCAAGACACCGTCGGCCAGATGGGATACCGCCAGCGGCTTCTCTAACCCCCCCCTCCTACTGTCTTACAACCAGCGGGACCCCCCCCCCCCTTAGTGTATCCAGCTATAATCATTTAAGTACCATCGCTATCGTTTCCTAAATATTCCAGGTTGTATACTTACTCCCTGCGCAACCAGAGATTGGACATTCAATGTTGATTTACCTACGAATACTCATTTGCCATAAAAGTGCATATTCCATATTTCAAATCATAAATGTAATTAAGTGATCGTTGTATACACCCTTTGCTGTATTAAACTTTCGATTTGGTACATTTGTGTTGGTTCGTTTCATCAGGTGGGAAAGTGTTCATCATACTTATATCTTGTACTGGGTGGCCAGAAGTTAAAGTACATGAGGTAGTGGTATTAAATATCATATCTAACAATACAGTCAGGGAATTGTACCCCTCAGTTACAATTGGTCCTTCGAGCCGGATGGTAACTAGTGTAATATTAATATAGTGTTATTAATATCGAAATGGCCTATGATGAACACTCCACGAAACGATCCTCCTAACCTAGAACGCCCGCGGCGCAGACGACAGACACCTCAGTACTTAGAGGCTTACACTGTCAGTCAACTACCTAGCCTTCGACAAACGGTAAACGCGGTAAAAGTAGAAAGTAAAATTATGTCTGCCCTTAACGACCAGGTTTCCCCGACCACAGAGGCCCTAGTAGGTCCTAATGTAACTGACCAAGCCCACGGTGGGGACCAGGAGGGAATTGACATGCCTTTACCCCCCGCCACTACTAAAGAAGTAGTCCCCGACAAGCCCCGGGAGGAAGACAACCCTACAGAGAGAGAACTCTGCACGGAGGAAGAGGAGGAGAGCGCCGAGGAACTAGAGCTCCAGGACTCCCCAACGAGTACCCCCAGGAGCGGCTCACGCAGGAGCGGCTCACCTCCACTACCGCCTTCCCCCAACGAAGCGGAGAGGACACTACAACAGGCGTTCCTCGTCAGCCTGACAGCCTCCGCCGAGCGCGATCGGCTCCAAGCACAGATGCTTGGCGAGCGCGAACACCTCCAAGCGCAGCAACGGAGCGAAGAACAGCGCACATGTCTGGAGATGAGACGCTTCCAGATGGAAGAGAATATGGCAAGAGACCGGGCCGACGCCCAGCGCGCCGCTGCCGGTGCCCAAAGAGACGCAGAGCGCGACAGACTACAAGCGCAACTAATAGAGCAGCTGATCAAAAGGACAACTCCCTCTCCCTCCGCCAGGGGCTCAAGGAACTCGTCGAGACAACAGTCAAGAGCAGCGTCACCGCAACGAGCAAGCGACCCTGAACTTGACCAACAGACCGAGTCTAGACCCCCCGCAGATCCCCTTCCCATACCGGTCCAAGCGAGACCCAGCTACAAGGAAGGAGCGGCCTACACTGCGGAGGAGCTAAATAAACGATTACAGGATCTGGAAGATTTGATTGAAGAAGAAGAGGGAGAAGAGGAGAACCAAGCCCGACGACAGCACAGTACTCCACCGGACCAGGAGGTCCCATACAGTCCAGGCTATACCCCCACGGCGCTGCGCTACAGACCCCCGACTCTATTCACGGGTGAGCACGACGCACGACCAGCCCCGAGGAACAGTACCTGGACCAGCGGGCCATGGTACCCTGCCAGTACCAGCCCACAGCGAGGCGCAAGAGGGGACTCGCCCAGGAGGTCTCTCCCCCAACGCTCGCCGATGTATCAGCCATCCACGGCGTCATACAACGCCACGCCGTCATTCCCAGACTTCGCCTATGAGAGTCGAGCACAGTACACTGAGCTCCGGATGTGCTTAGAGACAATGATGGTGGATGTCGCTGATGAACGCCACAAGTATGCAATAATATTGAAGCACCTGAAAGTACCGCGAGCGCACAATATAGCGCTAGCCTATGCTACCTCCTCGACCCCATACACAGCGGCCCTTGCAGCGCTGGATCAAAGATATGGACGTATATGGGATTACGTAATCCAGGAGATAAAGCATATTGACCGCCTACCCCCAGCCACAGACAATCGCTCACTAGACGACCTGTCAATCAAAGTGCAGTCCCTGGTGGGGATGCTGGGAGCTCAACGGGAGAAGGGCATGCATGAGCTGTACGCCAACTCTAACGTTGAGAGGATTTTGGAGAAGCTGCCACCCGCAAGACAGGAGCGCTTTCGGCGGCAGAGGGACTACCGAGATCCCGACGGCCCCGAGCCATCCCTCCTTGATCTGGCCGACTTCCTGGCGAGAGAGGTCAGCAGCTTACGACTGGACACCTTCGGGCGGAGCACGCCAAGCTCCAGAGAGGGACCCAGGAGAATAAGTGATGGAAGAAGATCGGTGACTGTCATGCACCAATCAGAGTCAGTACCGAGCAGTAAGAGTCACAGCACCCCCTCGAGAAAGGAGAAGTGGAAGATAGCGTGTCCCTACTGTGAGAAAGAACACTGGCTGTCACAATGTGACTCATTCACAAAGATGAATGCAGAAGAAGTGAGCCAATGGATAAAGTCCAACCGGCGCTGTTATCGATGTGCGCGGCCCCACATGGCAGCCGAATGCCGCCTAAAGAAAAGGTGCAGCCGGTGCGATGGAGCCCATCTAGATATACTACACGATAGTAACGGAAGACGGCCTATACCTGCACCACGGAACGGCACCAAGGCAAGTGTCATGTACATTGACCCCGCCAGCAGCAACGGAGCTCAAGTGCTCTTAAAGGTAGTCCGTGTGACATTGAGCTACCAGGATAAAGTCATGGACACTTACGCCGTCCTTGATGACGGGTCAGAGAAGACCCTTCTGCTCGCCTCCGCTGCGACTCAGCTGGGACTGCGTGGGAGCAAGAACGAAATGACGATTCGGACAATAAGAAGAGATTTAAAGACGATAAAGGGCGAGAATGTCTCCTTCACCATCGCAGCCAACGGGCAGCCAGAGCGACGGTACAAGATCACAAATGCTTTCACCAGCCAAGAAATAGGACTCTCGCAGTACACCTACCCTGTCACCAAGTTGATGGATAAATATGTGCACCTGCGCCAATTACCTATCCCGCTCATAGACGGCGCTACCCCGACCCTATTGATAGGCTCCGACCATGCAGAACTCATAGTCCCGATTGACCGGGTCCATACAGGCCCCCGAGGCTGTCCTGCAGCAGTCGAGACCCGCCTAGGATGGACATTGCAAGGCCCCCTCGCTAAATCTCTCAACCGAACAGCAGCCACTAGCTGCTTCCACTCCAGAACGACAGAAGAAGACACCACTCTCCTGCAGCATGTCGAGAGGCTATGGACCCTAGAGACAATGCCCTTTAAGAACGAAAAGAAAGACATTCGCTCTAAAGAAGACATTTACGCCATCAACCTACTCGAGCAGGGGACAAAGAGAGTCACAGTCGGCGGAGTGATGAGATACGCAACTCCACTCCTGAGGCGAGAGGGAATGCCCACCTTTCACGCAAAGAAAGACGCCACGGAGCGCTATCTACTGAACACAGAGCGGCGCCTAGCAAAAGACCCCGTTCAAGAGAGTGTGTACCGAGCTGAGATTGAGAAGCTAATCACAGCGGGACACGTAACAAAGATTGACATTAAAGAGGCCGATCAGACGACCGAATCATGGTACGTGCCGCATCACAAGGTCCATCACAATGGCAAGGATCGCATTGTGTTTAACTGCAGCTACCAGATCGGATCCCAAAATCTGAATAAAGAGCTCTTGCCCGGCCCCACACTCGGCCCCTCCCTACTAGGCGTGCTACTGCGCTTCCGCCAGGACAAGGTGGCTATAAGCGGGGATATCAAAGGGATGTTCTTGCAGGTGAGACTAGTAGAGGAGGACAAGCCTCTGCTACGGTTCCTATGGAGAGAGAAGATCGGAGATGAGAACCCATCCATCTACCAGTGGGAAGTACTCCCCTTCGGAACCACATGCAGCCCGTGCTGTGCTACCTTTGCACTACAGAAACACGTCACAGAGGACCCAGCAGCAGATGAAGAGGTCCAACACAGTGTGAAGAACAGTTTCTACGTGGACAACTGTCTACAAAGCGTCTCGACTCAAGAAGAAGCCGAGGCTCTCCTAATCAAGTTACGCGCCTCCCTAATCAAAGGAGGCTTTGATCTCAGGCAGTGGGCCAGCAGTGACCCGCACGTATTGCGCAGCCTCTCCTCCGCAGACAAGGCTGCCAGCAGCGAGACCTGGATGGCGACAATCCCAGGAGAAGCCCAAGAAATGACACTAGGATTAGTCTGGCGCTTCAAGACAGACTCGCTCCACTATAGACACAAACCCTTGGCTCCAGAGCAAGGAAGGTCGGCGGCGATACCGACCACCAGACGGAGTGTGTACAGAACACTCGCCAGACAATATGACCCGTTGGGATGTATTCTACCTTACACCACCAGGGCAAAGATGATTGTACGAGCACTATGGGACAAGGACCAGGGCTGGGACGACCCAATACCCGCACACCTTGCCTCAACATGGAGAGAGTGGGAGACGGAACTCCGCTCACTCCCAGGTGTCAATATACGCCGCAGCTACTTCCCATCCACAGTGAGGCCAGAGACATGCGAGATTGAGCTACACGTCTTCAGCGACGCCTCCGAAGTAGCCTACGGATCGGTTGCCTATTTGCGTGCCCAAGAGATGGGAGGAAAGATACACACTGCTTTCATACTGGCCCGCTCGAGAATAGCCCCACGTAAGCAACAATCTATCCCACGTCTAGAGCTCTGCGCAGCCCTCGCAGGAGCGCATCTAGCCACGTTAATCCAACGTGAACTCACCATTCCGGTGCATAGAACAATCTTGTGGTCAGATTCCACGACAGTACTCACATGGATTAAGTCTGATTCATGCAGATACAAAGTCTTCGTGGGAGTCAGAGTCACCGAGATTCAAGAATTAACAGAAGAAGCAAGCTGGAGGTATGTGGATACCAAACACAACCCAGCTGACGTCATCACCCGGGGAATGTCCCTGGATGACCTAACCCGTCGCAACATCTACAGTGACGGACCAGCATTCCTCCAGCTCCCGGAAGGAGATTGGCCTACGCCCACCCCGAGGGAAGCAAGTAACGAGGAGGCTGAGAACAAGAAGCCTATGTTCTGTGGACTGAGCACTGTCGCCTCCACAGACCCCAACATAGATGACTGCATTACCCTAGAGAGTGCGCAACGAAGAACATTCCTGCGGCACCACCCAGAGATTCAGTCCACCACTGACATGTCAGCAGCTGACTACGAAGAAGCAGAACTTCTTCTACTACAACGAGCCCAGAGAGACTCGTTCCCCGATGAGCTAGACTGTCTACAGGGAGGAAACCCCGTCCCATCAGACAGCAGACTGATTCACCTGGCACCAGAGAGTGACGCACATAATCTCATCAGAGTGGGTGGTCGCCTGCGGAGAGCCCCCGATCTACCAGATGACATTAAGCACCCGATCGTCTTGAACAGCCGACACAAGGTCACAGAGCTGTATATAAAGAAAGGAAGAGGAACCGAGAAGCGGTGGGGTATTGTATTCAAATGCATGACCACCAGAGCGATACATATCGAGCTCCTTCCGACCATGAGCACAGACTCATTCCTTATGGCCTTCCGGAGATTCATATCACGGAAAGGAAAACCGTCTACATTGTTGTCTGATGACGGGACCAACTTCAAAGGCGGAGAAAGAGAGCTGAGAGAGAGCTTCCAAGCTATGGGCCCAGAACTTAAGACCCACCTCGCTCCAGCCCAGATTGACTTCCAGTTTAATCCCCCGAACGCACCCCACTTCGGTGGAACCTGGGAACGAGAAGTACGTTCTATAAAGACAGCCCTGTATGCCGTACTCGGAGCCCAGACTGTGGCAGAGGAAGTCCTAATGACAGTCCTCACGGAGATCGAGGGAGTATTGAACTCAAAGCCCCTCGGTTACGTCTCCAGTGATGTAGCAGATGTCGACCCAGTCACCCCCAACACACTCCTAATGGGGCGGCTGGACCCCGCGCTACCCCAGACAATGTACAGGCCCGAAGAAGCGAACGGCCGAAGAATGTGGAGGTACAGCCAAGTACTAGCTGACAAGTTTTGGAGCAGCTTCCTACTTCACTACCTACCGTCTCTACAGACCCGCCAGAAGTGGGTAAAAGAGAGAGACAATTTGACAGAAGGAACAGTCGTCATGATTATTGACCAGTCACTCCCCAGAGCTATGTGGCCGGCTGGCCGCGTAAGCAAAGTGATCACCGGTGCCGATGGCAAGGTCCGAGCAGCTGAAGTACTCGTCCAAGGGCGCACCTACACACGTCCCGTGGCGAGGCTCATAGAACTGCCCCGACTCCCAGATACTATCGATGATGACCATGACCCTATGACTTTGTGAGTTGACTGACCCTTACAGCGGACCTTGAGTGGAAGACAGTGCGGTTAATCTGTCTCTGCTTAGCTAATTAGGTGGGACTAATTAGGGGGCGGCTGTTGTGAAGGATCAGATTAAACCGAATATGTATATTTATTTATATATATATATTTAATTGTATTTGTATATCGTTTGATATCCTCTGTATATTCCTTGTACAATATGCATTGAATATCCCCGTTTCTACTAAACAGCCCATAATAGTTTCATTCTACCATTGGACGAGAACCTGGCGCCAGGTTGCCATACCCCTAGGTCCAAGTTCAATCGTGCCGCCTAACATGTCGAGGCAACCCCCGGTTCCACGCAGTAATATGCCGGGCGAAATACGAATGGTACTATTTGTTCATAGCGCATATATATATGGCGCTCGTAAAGTAGAACTTTCTTTTAGTCCAGTTCTTTACCCTCCAACAGAGTGACAGACGCAAAAGCCTCCCCATGACGCACGTGCGGTGTAGTAAGGCCTACTTGGCCCAGAATAGGCATCGAGATATCGTGTAGATTAATAGTTGAATGGTCATAGTTTGGCACCATACCGTCGAGTTGGACGTATTCTATTAAGCTAATAATAGTCTATTTATGTATGGTGCATCGTTCGGTTAGAGTTCTACAGTTATCAGTACCCCCATCGTTCCTGACGTTATCTGGACGCTTATCCAGGCTGGTCAGACCCCTAGTGGTGATTGCATCCGAGGAGCTCCGGGCCAAGAGCGACTGGACCTGTATATTGGATTACTCTACCCAGACGACGGCGAGCCTTCCACGGCTCTTGGATTATGCTTTGTGTGCTTTGACTATTCCATGGATAAAGGCCAACACTGCCGAGTGTTGGAATCACCCCCCGGAGAGGACTCCAGGTGAGGCGGCGCTCTACACGTGAGGTCGCACCACGTCTCTCCGTTGTGGACCGGCAGATACCGTTCCACAGAGGGTCCAGCTGTATTCGTCTGCGGCCCGAGGTTCTGTGGGCACCGTGTCCAAGACTTTGGATTCTCCCAAGACACCGTCGGCCAGATGGGATACCGCCAGCGGCTTCTCTAACCCCCCCCCTCCTACTGTCTTACAACCAGCGGGACCCCCCCCCCCCCCTTAGTGTATCCAGCTATAATCATTTAAGTACCATCGCTATCGTTTCCTAAATATTCCAGGTTGTATACTTACTCCCTGCGCAACCAGAGATTGGACATTCAATGTTGATTTACCTACGAATACTCATTTGCCATAAAAGTGCATATTCCATATTTCAAATCATAAATGTAATTAAGTGATCGTTGTATACACCCTTTGCTGTATTAAACTTTCGATTTGGTACATTTGTGTTGGTTCGTTTCATCAGGTGGGAAAGTGTTCATCATACTTATATCTTGTACTGGGTGGCCAGAAGTTAAAGTACATGAGGTAGTGGTATTAAATATCATATCTAACAATACAGTCAGGGAATTGTACCCCTCAGTTACAATAATAATAATAATAATAATAATAATAATAATAATAATAATAATAATAATAATAATAATAATAATAATAATAATAATAATAATAATAATAATAATAATAATAATAATAATAATAATAATAATAATAATAATAATAATAATAATAATAATAATAATAATAACAATAATAATAACAATAACAATAATAATAACAATAATAATAATAATAATAATAATAATAATAATAATAATAATAATAATAATAATAATAATAATAATAATAATAATAATAATAATAATAATAATAATAATAATAATAATAATAATAATAATAATAATAATAATATAATAATAATCATTACCATAATTATAATAACAATAATAACGGTAATAACAATAATAACGGTAATAATAATAATAACATTAATAATAATAATAATAATAATAATAATAATAATAATAATAATAATAATAATAATAATAATAATAATAATAATAATAATAATAATAATAATAATAATAATAATAATAATAATAATAATAATAATAATAATAATAATAATAATAATAATAATAATAATAATAATAATAATAATAATAATGCCCAAATAATAACATTTAAAAAAAACTGCATCACAAGCCTCAGATGCATGGAACAAATAATTATAATAATAATAAATAAATAAAATCAGATACAGAGACATTTATACCTGAGTTCTGAACCAGGCAGACTAATCAACTCCGTTCTATACCACAGGGTCCTCCAAACCTTGGCAGAGTCTACTACAGATTCTTTTAACAACACTAATTATGTGATGCTGTTAACAGAGATTATACAGATTGGCGTCTTAGAGATTTGTCTTAATTAGGCGCTACCCCACTTATCAGACCCAGGTGGATTTGATTAAATAAATACCCAATACATAGAGCGGAGACATCTGTGCTCACGCTGTTATTCGTATTGACTTGCTGTGAGTAGCCCTGCCTGAAGCAGAATAATATCTCCACCTGGCTGACTGGTGTGTGTCGTCTGGTTTCTCACGCAGGGAATCGAGGGTTTGAATCATGGTGGGTTTGCAGTGGCGCTGTGTCCCGTCCAGGTTTTCCCACAGTGAGAGGCCAAAAGGGGGGGGTGTGTAGAGTATCCCTGCATGGAGCCTAGTAAGCCTAATTTATCCCTGGACCAGGGGGGAAGGGACCGGTAGATGTGAGGGGAACACGTGTTATATTTCATATGGCTTTACGCTCTGCTCTATTGGAACTGTCCCTTTAATCATATGCTATCATGAAAACTTTCAACCACGTGCACTCACCTACACCTGCCTGACCACGCCCACATCCGCTCACATATAAGCGGGGTCATACTACCAGCTCCTTCCCTACTTTCACCACCTGGAAGTCCGTGCTGCAGTGCACCTTCTTCAGATCAGTGCTGTAGTAGTTAGTGTTAGTTATAGGAGCTGTGTTGACATTGTCTTTTGTTTTTCCCTCTCTCACTAATTTACGGGAGAAAGAACGAATAATGTTGTCACCACCGGAGAGTCTAGAGGATTATTCTGACCTCCACCGGCGCTTCACATTCGGGCTTCCTCGGGGCGTAGTGGGGCTTTCCTGCTCCACGTTTGTGGCAGGCAGGTGAGCCTCAGCGGCGCCCGGAGGGGAGTGCGCGTCGCTGGGCAGTTCCCCCGCCAGCGTTGCTCTCCGGCTGTGCAGCTGGATACTATTGCAGCGGGAGGCAGTCGGCTGGTCCGACGGTCTCTCTGGTGGGTGGTGTCTTGCGGCGCGGGCTCTCCGCCTCTGCTCGCTCACGTCAATTGGCGGTGAGCGGCGGGGGCGGGCGGTCTAAATGGATGTGTCAGTTGTGCGGGGTCGGCTGCTCAGGCATACGGCCCCGCAGAACAGCCGGCTCCAGGCGAGGATTCCTCCGTTACCTCTCCATCGCGTCCGATACAGCTACAGTAGCTGGCCTTTAGCCTGTAGCTGACCATTAGCTGGTAGCTAACCGTTGGCTTATGGCTAGCAGTTAGCCTGTAGCTAGCCGTTAGCTTGTAGCTAGCCGTTAGCCTGTAGCGTCCGATGGACAATTAGGATTGCATGGAGGGGGCGGGGAGTCCTTGTTTGACGCCCCACGAAGACAGAGCTCTCTCCCCTCGGGCAGAGTGTGCTTTGTGGGAGCCCCATACTCCGAGTCTGGGTTCAAGTCCCACCTCCGAGACGGGATGCCATACTGCCATCCGCACTGGACGTTGGCTCCCGCCTATCAGAAAGAGAAAGTGAGTTGAGCCTCCCGCCGCGAGGGATGCGAGCGAGACGGAGGAAAGTACGCAAGGGAGTTGCGTGTTTTTTGTCCCCGAGCTTAGGGCGGCAGCGGCCCGTACAAATGGGGCTCCGCTGCCGACGCCACTGTATCTCTGGCAATGCCGTCCTGTGAGGGAGGCAAGCGTTGTCTGCCCTTTCTTTGGGCTAGGCAGTTGGCTATCTGGAGTAACCAGGCCTGCACTCCACCTTACGCAGCTTCAGTAGCTAGCCATTAGCTTGTAGCTAACCATTAGCCTGTGGCTAACCGTTAGCGATAGCCGCGGGCGCCCTGGACACTCTGATTCGGCGTCATCTCTGGCAGAAGATGTCGTCAGCCTGCAGTCGTCAGTCTGGTATTTTTTCTTTGCTTAAGGGTAAAGATAAAAAATAGCGGGTGGCACGTTTTTTCACACATAAGCCAGAGCCGTGGATAAAACCAGTTTTTTACACAAACGAGGTTATCGGCTGTGGTTGGCGTGCAGGATGTAAAGCTATTACGCTACAGGTGTATGTGCTTTCATTTAGCGCACTATACAACTGGTGTCACGGCTCTGCCTTTTTTATTGCGTTATTTATTGGGTGAGGTGGTTGAGGGGGGTGGACAAACCCCCCCCCCCCCCCGATATAGTTATATCCTTTACGAAACTGATTGGCCAAGAGGTTGTGCCTTTTCTACCAGTCTCCCTGACGAAGGTGTTCTCTCTCTCGTCACAGGGAGGGGCGGGTGGGGAGGGGGGGGGTGGTGTTTCCCTGTCTGCCACATCAAATTAGGATAGTGGGACACAGGATTTCCCCGGCCATTGCAGATGCCACAGGCGCGTTTTTCTTATTGGCTAAGAGACCTGTCCGTGAGTTACAGGGCCTGTGCTACAGACCGCTGTCATTGTAAAGGATAGATGATGCGATGCAGTCGAGACTGTTGGTCCTTCTGCTCTGCTCTCTAACAGTAGTGTATATAGGGCCGTTTGTCTACTTAGTCCAATCTGTTACATGAACCTTTTTCAATTGTTTCACTCACGTTGAGGTCTCTCTGGGAAAACCGCTGTCTTTGCCTCTTACATAAAGAGCAGAATTGATGCAGTTTTTATTCCCAGAGCCAGTGTCTGTGTCTCTAGTACCGGCTTCCTGCTGCTCGTCCCAGACAGCAAGGTGGAAACATTGTGGGGCTCTTTCTTGTTAGAAATTCGCTGTCACTGTTCTCGGGTTCTTTACGAGCATACACGCTGTTTCATAAATCAGCGGTTGGTCTTACAAGACCGATCAGCGCTGGCCCAGGGTGTTTTTTAGGTGGGCCACCGGGAGCGGTGCGTTCGTGTACTGAGTGTCTTGGTGGCGCTCCCTGTGATGTTTTGGATCGACACACGTACCTACCCCCCTCTTAGGACTGGGGGCGGCGGCGTGACAAGGGCATGCAGACAAATTCTGGTACCCCGAAGGACCCTGAGCTTTTCCGGGGGGGAAATGCCAGGGCGGGCCGGACATCACAGGGGTTGATGTCATGAATGTGTGTGTCATATAGATGCCACTACCAGTTGCCCTTAACACATTGGTCGCCATGGGTTATATCCATCAATATATCCAGTCTGCCACCGTTGAAAGCCTATGGAGATGTTTACCTTCTTTGCAGGGCTATAACTTTTTAAATTGTATTGCTATATTGACATTACTATGGCCCATTCAACATTGATTATCTATCGTTCAGGATGTGGGAACGTTATATTTTTTCATTCATACATTGTTGTGTTACTAGCATCGAGAATAATAAGTGTTTTTAATCTTTTCTGCTGTAATTCCAAAAACAGTAGTTATAGGCCCTGAAGCATATATAGATTATCGATTAGCGTTTCTTTCCTATACATGCTATATTAAAAAATTCAAATGTATATGATCGGTATACATTATGCTTCATCATGCGTGAAGGAAAGGGGGGGGGGTCGTTTATAATTCCTTGATCGTCAGTAACGGCTTTATTTACTATGGGTTGATACGCTGATCAGCTGGTTTGCAGTGAAATTAATAAACAATCGGGCTGAAAATAATGTTAGTGTCCTTACCGTGCGCGATGAGACTGGAGGAGAAAGATCCCAATTATTTGACGCCGATTTCCTACATCCATTTCCGGTTTGAATGGCGCAATAAACATCTAAATCATATCGATTATTGCGTTATGAAAGCGATCCAAATGCACTATATTGTTTGTCTGGAGTCCCGTAACGAGATGTGACTGCCGGAGGGATTTCCTCGACGCACCGATCGGCACTTCCGGTTTTAGCGAGAGTGTAACTCGCCCGACCATCCACCAGGCGGCGGTATTGAGGCGTTGCAATCTCATACAGGGTCCCGCTGGAGTCCGGAGGTTGGCTGGATGAATTATGAATGCCATGGCGAAAAAATTTAATATTGATCCCAAAAATGGCGTACGCCGATGTTGGCGTTCAACGCATGGCGGGCAATAACGACTTACGCCGTTTATGGCGCACAATGTGTTAACAGTGGTGTGCATTGGTCCATAATATGTTGTACCTTTTTGCACAATGTTAGGTGGGTTGGTCCTTCTCCATTCGTTTTACTTCTCCCTCCCTGCTAAACCGGGGAAGGGAGGGGGCTGTCGGGGAGGCTGCTTCTGTCAACTCCCTGTGCATCCCTGTGTAGGTCCCGGTCCTCCACGCCCAGGTCGGGCCTTGCCCTCGTTGACCTGTTGGCCTGGGTTGACCCTTTTTAACCCTGGAATGCCTTGAACTGCATTGTATAGCCTGTGTATACGCACAGTTATGTTTCCGGGGTTTCTTAATGGGTTAAGGGATCAACCATTTTCTGTTAATAAACATAGGGGGGTGGTTGTCTCCCTGGTGTGTTGGTAGCAGAGTCGACTCTCCGGTTGAGCCCGGGTCTGACCCCGGCTGCCCGAGATTATGCCCCCGCATGTTTCATGACGTCTGTCAATTGTGTCAAACTCTTTCTCTAAACCTCGACCCCGCAGGATTAATAAATTGGCAGGGTCAGGGTTCATGGTGGAATCTGTTCGCTGGCGGAGTTGGCTAACTCCGACTTCGCGAGGTTCGTGACCCCATGAGATTGTGACATGGTGCACGGCATACCGAACACTAGGCTTGGGCGGTATGACGGTATTACGGTATACCAGGATATTTCGAAATCCCGCCGGTATGATTCTCAATACCGTGACGTCACATACTGCTATTACACTGACACAGAGTTGATTGTAGTGCACAGCACGCGCCAGCAGAGAGTTACATGGCTATCGTTCTGGGAGCTAACGTTAGTACCAGGCTGGCGCTGGCTAACTGGCTATCGTTCTGAGAGCTAACGTCGGTACCAGGCTGGTGCTGGCTAACTAACGTGGCTATCGTTCTGAGAGCTAACGTCGGTACTAGGCTGGTGCTGGCTATCTAACGTGGCTATCGTTCTGAGAGCTAACATCGGTACTAGGCTGACGCTGGCTAACTGGCTATCGTTCTGAGAGCTAACGTCGGTACCAGGCTGGTGCTGGCTAACTAACGTGGCTATCGTTCTGAGAGCTAACGTCGGTACCAGGCTGGTGCTGGCTAACTAACGTGGCTATCGTTCTGAGAGCTAACGTCGGTACTAGGCTGGTGCTGGCTAACTAACGTGGCTATCGTTCTGAGAGCTAACGTCGGTACTAGGCTGGTGCTGGCTAACTAATGTGTTTATCGTTCTGTGATTTGTTTACTTGGTAACACGGGTTGCTAATGAATTTAGGTTTGAGGTTGAAGAAAGTGCACTTTTAGGTTGAAAGAACGGCCCTAATGTCAACGTGTTTCAATATAAGTGTTATGTATGGTGATAACAAGTATATTGTTAGCTCCCCCCCCCCCCCCCCCCCCCCCGATGAAAGTGAAAGTCATACCGTCATAATACCACCGGGGTAATATGTCAGCAATGTATGACGGTATGAAAAAAATTATACCGCCCAAGCCTACCGAACACCCTTTCTGCCGGGATACTGTTCTTACAGTTAGCCCCTTAGGCGCCTGTCTAGTCCGCAGTGCTCCGGGCGCAAGTCCAGTTCTGCTCTTGTTAAGACCTATCGGCCTGGATTGAGGGATCAACCTTCTTGGAGGGTTGTCTCCACGGTGCGCCAGCTGGCCCCACGACATTGTGCGGGGGAAGCCTCCTTGGAGCGCTTCAGAGCGGCGTGCCTGGTGGAGAAGGGCCTTCACCTATTGTAGGCCCTGTGTCACCAGTGACCGTCTGGTGGGGTCTCGATGCCGCAGCCTCGTTGACCTCGCCAAGCCCCTTTTTCGGGGGGTCCTGTGATGTTGGGGGCTGTGACGTGGGTTTTTTGCTTCACGTCCGTTCCCTGGTGGCGTGCAGGATGCGCGACCGAGTAGTCGCGGGCCCTTCTAAACAAAGGTGAGTCCCGCGGTGTGCTCACCCTGTGCGTTGAGGTACTGTTCCCTCTTCGCACAGTCTGGTCCGGTCTCCCTCCTGACCCTCACTAGGGGGGGCGGGGGGCCCGGATCCTCCCCAGTATTCTGATGATGTAGGGGACCTCAGCGGATACATCTGTCGGGCTCTCCGCTCTGCTCTTGTGTTCCAATAGAGCAGAGCGTAAAGCCATATGAAATATAATGAAGGTTATCCTATAATCCTAGTTATATGAATATGGCAAGCGCTCTGCTCTGACTCACTGAGGACCCCATGTGTCTTCCGTTTCGGCGGTGAAAGACTGGGGAAGGAGCTGGTAGTATGGCCATGACCCCGCTTATATGTGAGCGGATGTGGGCGTGGTCAGGCAGGTGTAGGTGAGTGGTTGAAAGTTTTCATGATAGCATATGATTAAAGGGACAGTTCCAATAGAGCAGAGCGCTCGCCATATTCATATAACTAGGGTTGTAGGATAACCTTCGTTCAAATCCAGGACGGTCACACGTGCATGGACACATGCAGGGGTGTAAAGTACTTGAGTAATTGTACTTTGTTACAATACTTAAGTACTGTTTTGGGGGATTTGTACTTTACTCAAGTATTATTAGGTTTGTATACTTGTCCTTTTACTCAATTACATTTCAAAGAAAAAAAAACATACTTTTTACTCCTTACATTTAAAATGCAGTCCTACAAAGTACAAACTACAAATCTTGGCGGTCCAACAACGCGATTACTACGTTGATTCGATAACATTGTTATGTGTTTATTTAACTTTAACACTGGTGCTTGTTTTTAACACGATAACTTTGAACCATAAATATAATTTAACTGAAAAACAAGAAATAAATGAAAATACAGTAAGTAAATAAGTGAATATTATATATAAATAAATGAAACAAATAATTTGTTACTAGTTACACAAACACACAGTCCTCATATCCCTCCTAGTTACACAAACACACAGTCCTCATATCCCTCCTAGTTATACACAGTCCTCATATCCCTCCTAGTTACACATACACAGTCCTCATATCCCTCCTAGTTACACATACACAGTCCTCATATCCCTCCTAGTTACACATACACAGTCCTCATATCTCTCCTAGTTAAACATACACACAGTCCTCATATCTCCCTATTAGACTTGTGCACAGTCCTCATATCCCTCCTAGTTACACATACACTCAGTGAGTCCTCATATCCATCCTAGTTACACATACACTCAGTCCTCATATCCCTCCTAGTTACACATACACACAGTCCTCATATCCCTCCTAGTTACACATACACTCAGTCCTCACATCCCTCCTAGTTACACATACACACAGTCCTCATATCCCTCCTAGTTACACATACACACAGTCCTCACATCCCTCCTAGTTACACATACACACAGTCCTCATATCCCTCCTAGTTACACATACACACAGTCCTCATATCCCTCCTAGTTACACATACACACAGTCCTCATATCCCTCCTAGTTACACATACACAGTCCTCATATCCCTCCTAGTTACACACAGTCCTCATATTCCTCCTAGTTACACACAGTCCTCATATCCCTCCTAGTTACAGTACACACAGTCCTCATATTCCTCCTAGTTACACACAGTCCTCATATTCCTACTAGTTACACACAGTCCCCCACACATTATGCATTTCATCAGAGAGAGTTCAGTTGAGAATGGGCAGAGCCATGCTGCTACATAGCATTACTCTAGTCTACAGTTATCTGCTATCTATCTTGTGAATTCTTTTATCACATGATTTTACAACCACTAAAACCAATACGAAATGGTTACAATTTGGCATTCGACTGAGGTAATTTCAAGTAATTTACCCACTCTCACAAAACACAGTGATATACCATCTGTTTACAGTCGTGTCATAGTGAAATAGGATAATTATCTTGCTCCATGCCCCTCATCTTAACTGGAAGTGTAGATTGGTCCTCCATCGTAGGAACCTAGAAAAGCATTAAAAAAACCATTGTAGTGTTAAAAAAAACACCACGGTCAATGTGAAGGTTCACTGTATGGAGATACAATGGCAGCCGCGAGCAGTGTTATAATAATGATGAATAATATATAAATAATAGTACAAAGAAATGCATGTCTCTGTGGATATGAAGACACTCTCAGTGAATGTGTGGGGAGAGCAGCGTGTTGTTTTATCAAGCCTCCACTGCACCACCCTGTGGCTGAAACAACACACTGCACCGGCTGTTCACAGACCTGCTGTTCATGACCATTGTTGCATTTTATACAGTAGAATGGTTGCTTTACTCGTGACGGTGCAAAGGGCAGTTTGGATTAACCTCAACACCAAATAAACAACATATGGTTTCCTCCGTTCTGCGCAAACAACGTCAGCTGGACTCCTGCTGGGTTTTGTGTTTAAGCAGAATGAAGTCAGAAGGAAGCCTCTCCAGACGGCGATAACATCAGTGTCTGCATTTACATTTACATAGCATACATTCAGATTCTTAATCTTAACCCTACGAGACCCAGAGCACATGTTTTCACGGTTTTCTCAACAGGGAGACGTCTGATTCTATGCTGTCTCTCTGCGTTTAGACGACTACGAGAGGATCAGAGTTGTAAGAGAGATAAAAAGAAAACAGAACATGAATAGATGGAATGGGCCTTTTGTACGATGTTATGGTAATTTTCTTAAGTACTGTAGTACATATAGTACTGTAGTATGGTGTTGTGGTAATTTCCATATAGTACTGTAGTACATATATTACTGTAGTATGGTATTATGCTAATTTCATTAAGTGCTGTAGTACATATGTGACTGGGCATGGGGACGATGGACTTGTTGAGGCAAGGTCAAATTTATTTTTTTTACATATTGTGAAAGTACAGATTCATACCTTAAAAATAAGACATCACTTGAACATTTTGGTGGGATACTTTTCAAGCTACATCCTATGAATCATGGTGATATCAGTAAACGCATTCAGAGATGAATGGTCTTCGAACTTTGTGGAGAGGTTCACACCTGTGATTTAATCAACTACAACCCTACCCAGAATGCATTGTATTCCATGGCCCCCTCTCTCTCTCGGGACATTAACACCTTGCGTCAGGCTCTTTTGTTATGGCAATGACTCTGTCTTGTGGCAAGTTGTTGTGGCAGTTGAAGTATTTGCCTTGTAAGTCTAAAAGCTAAAACTAAATGTAAATGTATTATAAGGAAAGGTTAACCTTCTGTAGTGTGGTAGTGAAAGGTTAACCTTCTGTAGTGTGGTAGTGAAAGAGTTAACCTTCTGTAGTGTGGTAGTGAAAGGTTAACCTTCTGTAGTGTGGTAGTGAAAGAGTTAACCTTCTGTAGTGTGGCAGTGAAAGGGTTAACCTTCTGTAGTGTGGTAGTGAAAGGTTAACCTTCTGTAGTGTGGTAGTGAAAGAGTTAACCTTCTGTAGTGTGGTAGTGAAAGGTTAACGTTCTGTAGTGTGGTAGTGAAAGAGTTAACCTTCTGTAGTGTGGTAGTGAAAGGGTTAACCTTCTGTAGTGTGGTAGTGAAAGGGTTAGCCTTCTGTAGTGTGGTAGTGAAAGGTTAACCTTCTGTAGTGTGGCAGTGAAAGGGTTAACCTTCTGTAGTGTGGTAGTGAAAGGTTAACCTTCTGTAGTTTGGCAGTGAAAGGGTTAACCTTCTGTAGTGTGGTAGTGAAAGGTTAACCTTCTGTAGTGTGGTAGTGAAAGAGTTAACCTTCTGTAGTGTGGTAGTGAAAGGTTAACCTTCTGTAGTGTGGTAGTGAAAGAGTTAACCTTCTGTAGTGTGGCAGTGAAAGGGTTAACCTTCTGTATTGTGGTAGTGAAAGGTTAACCTTCTGTAGTGTGGTAGTGAAAGAGTTAACCTTCTGTAGTGTGGTAGTGAAAGGTTAACGTTCTGTAGTGTGGTAGTGAAAGGGTTAACCTTCTGTAGTGTGGTAGTGAAAGGTTAACCTTCTGTAGTTTGGCAGTGAAAGGGTTAACCTTCTGTAGTGTGGTAGTGAAAGGTTAACCTTCTGTAGTGTGGTAGTGAAAGAGTTAACCTTCTGTAGTGTGGCAGTGAAAGGGTTAACCTTCTGTAGTGTGGTAGTGAAAGGTTAACCTTATGTAGTTTGGCAGTGAAAGGGTTAACCTTCTGTAGTGTGGTAGTGAAAGGTTAACCTTCTGTAGCGTGGTAGTGAAAGAGTTAACCTTCTGTAGTGTGGCAGTGAAAGGGTTAACCTTCTGTAGTGTGGTAGTGAAAGGTTAACCTTCTGTAGTGTGGCAGTGAAAGGGTTAACCTTTTGTAGTGTGGTAGTGAAAGGTTAACCTTCTGTTAACTTACTAAACCTCACAAACACCAGCAAGGAAAGGCTGCATCAAAATAACTGTTTTGTTTCGTAGTGGCGTTTCTGCCACTCTTCACAAGCAAAGAGACTGTTCCATTCCGTGAAAACCCGCCCTACTCTGCTCTGATTCGCAGACTGTGGGTGGGGTGGGGGGGGGGGGGGAAACACTGAATGTGATTGGATCAGAGTAGCCAGACATACAGGCAGAGCAGCCAGCCGGACAGTGGAACAGAGAGAGAGGAGACAGCTGAGGATTTAACGAGGCGCGTTAATACATTTGTTTATCTGGCTTACTGCTGCGGTTTCAAGCCATGCAATAACAAAGCGCAACATTAAAATAAGGACAGCATTAAGTTGCAATAATACAGTACAGCTCAATACACACAATTGTTAAGGGGTTGCAGACCCGAGAAAGACGTTTGTCTTGTCATCAAATGAATTGCCAGCGCACGTTCGTCTTCAGCAGCAACAACAACCAACGCGTCCTATAATGATAATAAGTTGTTTGTTATTTTCTTTGAGTTTCCCTATTGAATTAATTTACTTCTTATACCATTAGGTTGCAATAAATTCACTCTGAACGAAATTCATTCGCTCATCAAATTCGTGACATTCTAAATGTGTTTTAATGTTGTTTAATTTAATGACAATACACCCGCGCGGACTCGCGTTTTTTGATGACTTTTTTTTTAATCTTTTTTATATGGACACTGCGTTTGTCACAAGTTACGTTGCTATAACTTATAACATTAATATAAAGTGTATAAACATTGTTCTTCTCCCTGCTAAGAAAGGAGAGCGTTTGGCCGTGTGTGTTTCAACACCTCTTAAGTACCTGTTAAGCATACGCGGACAGACCCACACCGTAATGCCCTCGCCTGTAGTTTTTCCACAGTATTGAGAGACAATACTTGTCGAACTATATAACAATAATTAACTCATTTACAAATTGTATTTAAGTTTGCAAATAAGGGCAAATAAGGGAACACATTAATGACATTTCAAAGATGTAAAAAAAAAACAGATTTCGATTTTTTCGATTTTCTGAAGAGCAAGACATTTGTTCCTTTCCTGCACTTGTTTCTCACCGGATCAAATCGGGTTTGGTCACGTCGGGGCACATATAGTAATGTAGTGTGGTGTCATGGTAATTCCCCTAAGTACTGTAGTACATACACTAGTATGGTGGTGTGGTAATTTCCGTTTAGTGCTGTAGTACATATTACTGTCTGTAATACGGTGTTGTGGTAATTTCCGTATAGTACTGTAGTACATACAGTACTGTAGTATGGTGTTATGGTAATTGCATTAAGTGCTGTAATACATACAGTACTGTATTATGGTGTTATGGTAATTCATTAAGTGCTGTAATACATACATTATTGTAGTATTGTGTTATGGTAATTGCATTAAGTGATGTAATACATACAGTATTGTAGTATTGTGTTATGGTAATTGTATTAAGTGATGTAATACATACAGTATTGTAGTATGGTGTTATGGTAATTGCATTAAGGATGTAATCAGACCCGGCGCCATGGGCGGGCATTAGGGGGCCGGGGCCGGGCCCGCCCACTGAGTTAGCTGTACCCACCCTGTTTTTTTTTTTTTTTTTTTTTATCAAAGTCGACTATCCAAATCCTTAGTCGGGGACAGCCCTAGTGGGCACTGATGTCAACAACAACATTACTGAAGCTAGCACGGCACTCTGTGAGAATTCGTTTTCTACCCTCAAGAACGTCTTTACAGAACATCGCCTTAGTATGCTTCATCGACGCAAGGCCAATTTAATTCAGTTGGCATTTGAGAAGGACTTAAAAAAGTTCAGGAATGAGTGGAGGGGCAGTGTTTTAAGAAGATTTCACTCTGTCCCCAAACGCCGCTTACCGCTCTACTAATGATGGTGAGTAGCCTGTGGAGGAATTTTGTTTGCTTTTTTATGCACCTTATTTTTGTCAGTTCAGTTCAGTTTGTCAGTGAATTCAGAAGTGTTGAATAAATGGAGACTTTTCAAAGATATAGAATAGAATAGAAATGTATTATCCTGAGGGAAATTTGACACTGCAAATCACTCAACATTAAACATTTAGACAGAACAAGTCACGAATAAGAATAACAAAACAAATGGCCTAAGAATAGAATAAAATTAAATAGAATAAAAATAGAATAAAAGATACAGTAAATAAATACAGTAAAAATATACTGAAGTCTACAGTAGGTGTAATATTGCACAGTGCTGTTTAAAAAGTAAGAGTCCAGGAAGATGGTAACTGTCACTCTGTGCTCAGTGATGCAGTGAGGCACAGTGATGCATTGTATAGTCTGATGGCTGTTGGAATGAAGGACTTCCTGTGCCGCTCAGTGCTGCATTTAGGTAGTGTGAGCCTAGCACTGAACATGCTCCTCCTGTCCGCCAAGTCTGTGTATAGTGGGTGGGAGGGGTTTTCCCTGATGGCCTGGAGCTTAGCAAGGTTCCTCCTCTCCGCCACCCTCGCTAGAGTCCAGCTCCACCCCAACCACGCTACTGGCCTTCCTGACCATCTTATCCATCCTGTTTGTGTCCCCTGCTCTCAGTCCGCTGCCCCAGCAGGTCTGTTATATATATCCGTTCAGTCTGTTTTTGTAGAAGTGAATGTTCTTAAGATAGAGAGAAATTAGATTTTTCAATTGCCTCTCTGCTGTTTAGTTCAGCAACGTGGGCAGCGCCAAGCAAGCCACAGCGCCGTTGTCCCAGCTGAAACGTATAAAAGGGAACCTGTGTTGAAAAACCATTGTGCCCCCCCGAGAACATTTTATGCCCCCCCACTAATTTGTTTCTGCAGCCTGGTCTGGATGTAATACATATTGTACTGTAGTATGGTGTTATGCTAATTTCATTAAGTGATGTAACACATATTGTACTGTAGTATGGTGTTATGGTAATTGCATTCAGTGATGTAATACATATTGTACTGTAGTATGGTGTTATGGTAATTTCACTGTAGTACATATAGTACTTATGAATACTAAGTAGTATGAATGTTCATCCAAACGATGCCTCTGCCATGATAACACTTCAACTTTCTGAGTCTCATGATGCACCAAACCAACACTGATTTCCGTGCATTAGACCAGCACATCTGGGTACCTTGGCTCTGCTCTCAATCACGTCTACTTCTGGGGGGAAACACAGATGCCATTCCTGTACAAGCTATGAAAACTGTTGGCAGGACACTTACTTTTTCTTTTTTTTATCCACTTTTTCTCCACTTTTTCTATTTTTCTCCCATCCCAATTTCATATAGCCAATTCTCCCCTCCCCTGTCTTGAACGTTGCTAGACTATGCCCCCCACTGGTCGGTTGTAGTGAGGATAGAAGCCTTGCATCACGTGTCCCCTCCGGTACACGAGGAGGCAGCCTGTCGCATCTTTTCACCAGACAGCGCAGACTCTCAGTGGCGAGGAGTAACGCATGGGAGGCTCACGCTGCCCCCGATACTTCCTGTCTCTGCTGTGCAGGCGTCACCCAACCGACCTGTAGGAGTCGCTGTCCACAACGTCCAATCCCCACCCATCGACTTTCCACCCGCTGACTCTGCCAAATGAGCCAGTACGACGGCCGGCCCAAGTTGAAGGCAATGCTGAGACTGGGATTCGATACCGGAGTCTCTTGCATTGGTGATGAGCTCAATCTCCGCTACGCCACCCAGCCGCCCTGGACACTTACTTTTATTTTTTATTTTTTTTGGAAATGTTCGTTTTGTTTGTGCAGAGTCCACCACTGATCACGATTGTGAGAAGTGATGTTTGATCTGGTCTTCAGGCCCCTTCATTATTTCCACTATGGTCCTTTTCCCCCCAGTCAGCAGCAAGAGATTTCAACACTTTCCGGACCTGGACATTTAATATTACATTTACAAATATTTGGGTGACATTATAAATAGTAATTACTATTTCTGGGACTTTGTTAGGATAAGGATTGCAGCTTCTCCTACGTTGCATTCGGATGAAAGGAATCAATGAGAGACGATGAACTCTTTAGCCTCTTGGCTTGGTTTAGTTTTAGTTAGGCATAAACATACTTTAGCGTGCACCTGCTACCAGTGGCGGCTGGTGAATTTTTCTCCAGGGGGGTCGATACCAAAAATGTACATGTAACAAGGTATCACAATGTCACATCGCGAAACCACACACTGAGTAGCCTACTGTGTGCGTCAGAGCGTTGGTGAAACCACAAGCGTACGAATATTTAAGTAGGTACAGTTACAGTACAACTATCACGCACATCCCGATCTCCTGATCTCTCTCTATCTCTCTCTCTCTCTCTCTCTCTCTCTCTCTCTCTCGCTCTCTCTCACACAGCATTAACCTCACGTGGAATCCCAAGATCAGACCTAGTATACTACTGTATATGAATAACGTCAGTATGAGACTATGAGTACAGCATAGTTTGCATATTGTTAAAAGAGCCAAGGCTGGCTTGTGTAAATTAAACATAATGACTTACCATCAGAAGAGTTGACATTCAGCTGTCCACAAAAAAATATATAGCTTGTTGTTGTTGTTGTTGTTGTTGTTGTTGTTGTTGTTGTTGTTGTTGTTGTTATTATCGAACCAGCTAAGACAGAGTATAGCCTAACCCTTCAAGCTTTGTGGTCCAGGCTTGAAATTTCCATAAAAGTGTCCATATAAATCTATTTAGTTAGATCCAACACTGTCTGAATGTACAGTATCTTGTGATTATTATCAATTTCCCACAACTCCTAGCCGAGCGTATTTCCCTACTAGACTCGAGGTGAGTAGGGACGTGATGTCACGTGCCACTCTCAGCCAATAGAGTGACTACTTCGGGCAAGCGCCCTCGAGATATCGTATTTGATTGTGTTATGTTGTACGTACGTATTTATTTACGTACGTATGTATTTGCATTTTGCCCTGTGAGTTGCGCACCTTCGGTGGAGCTGAGATCGAGCGCCCATGAAAAGGGAGTGGAGGGGGCTATGCCGCTAGGGGCCGGGGGGCGTGAATACTTTCCCCACGGCAGTTGTATCAGGCTTCGTAAACCGAACGCGGAAGGACAACTGCTTTGGGGAAAGTATTCACGCGGCCAAATAATTCTTTCTTCTTCTTCTTTTAACCAGGGGGGGCGGCGCTCTAGCGCCCTCTATTGACCAGCCGCCACTGCCTGCTACTACAAGGTGCAGGGAGGGAAGAGAACTGAACAGGTGGACACACCCTTTTTATCAGCTCAGTGTGACGACACAAATGTGCGCCTCAACCTTGCGCTTGAGCGCCCCATAGTGTTACAACAACAGTATTGCACTCTTACAAACAGTATATTGGCACATTTAGTACAACTGAGGACACTTGTATACCTTTACTCTTAACAGACTTGATCGTCTTAAGCATGATTTGTGAAGAAACAGCATCTACCCCATGTTTACTCCTCACAAGGTGTTCACAGTGCAGCGCTGATGACACGACGACAACACTATCAAACATCCCAGGTCTATGTTAACATGTAACAGCTACTCTGAACTCTGTTGCCTATACTAACCCATATCTACTGCCTTCACTGTCTACAACTGGCTTACACTGTAATCATAACTAACTACCTCAACCTAGTCTACCCACATAGCACTGTATGATAGCCATGTACACTGTGTATACAAGAATACATCTCCATATAATAATAATAATAATAATAATAATACATTTATTTTATATAGCGCCTTACATAAGGCATCTCAAAGCGCTTTACATACATGATGGCATTATAGCATACGGACAAACACAGTACATGGACTTTCACAATGACGACAAGGGGGGGGTAATACAGAGAGAGGGAGACAACTTAGAGGCAAGACAGAGAGAAAATTATACTAAAATATAGGTGTGTACAGATGTGAAAATGTAAGTGATGCAGGGGTTGGGGGGTCAGGAGTGAGGGTATGCAAGATTGAACAGGTGGGTTTTGAGGTGGGACTTAAATGTTTCTACGGATGGGGGCTTCTTTGATGTGTAATGGGATTTGATCCTGTTTATATACCTGTATGCATATCCACTCTGCACAGTACACGCTGTATACTATATATATATCGGTATATATCCCATACTTACTCTTATTAGTTATACCATTGACCAGTATGGCTTACTACCATAGTGTATTTATACTATCACTGAAGTATAAAATACACTATGGTAGTAAGCCATACTGGTCAGTGGTATAACACTGTTCATAATAATACTGTACGTACATCAGATTAGCATATTTAATCTGTAGCTTCGTTATTACATGTAATAAACTTGTTATACTGTATATTGTTATGCACTTTGCTGTTACCATGCACTCTGGTTAGATGCCAACTTATTTTTGTTGTAGAGTAACTTGTGCTGTACGATGACAATATATTTTAATCTGATCGAATCAACATTCAAGAATGTTGGTTTGACTGGGAACGCTCATTTCTATCAATTCAAATTCTATGTATATGTGTGTATATATATATATATATATATATATATATATATATATATATATATATATATATATATATATATATATATATATATATATATATATATATATATATAATAATGAATAGAAATCCCTTGTGCTGATGTAAATTGAGCCACAGATGTTGCATACAGTATGTTGTTTCTGCATTGTGTTCCCCCAGGAGCCGTCGCTTCCGTCGCAGTGGGGCACGTGTCTCTGGATTGGACCGTGTGGGGGGAGTTGGTCCTAGGGGGTTTCTCTGTCCTGATTGCAGGGGCTGTGTACCTGATGGTTCTGACCCACAACATCTGGCTCTGCTACGGCTGCTACGTCCTCTTCAAAGTGCTCTACATGCAGCTCATCACCATCTGCACGTGAGGAGCACACGCTCTGTACACGCTCTGTACACGCCGCTGTTTCACTGGCAGGCTCGCCACAACACAACACAACACAATACAACACTATACAACACAATACAACACTATACAACACAACACAACACAACACGATACAACACAATACAAAATAATACAATACAACACAATACAACACAATACAACACTATACAACACTATACAACACAATACAACACAATACAACACAATACAACACAACACAATACAACACTATACAACACAATACAACACAATACAACACAATACAACACAACACAATACAACACTATACAACACAATACAACACAATACAAAATAATACAATACAACACAATACAACACAATACAACACAATACAACACTATACAACACTATACAACACAATACAAAAGTTTTATTGATAAAATCTCTGCTCTCAGACCAGTTCTCATTACAGCCTTCCCAGCCCCCCCCCCCCTTCTCCCCTACACTCCCTGCCTGCTGTTTTTGAGCAGTTCCAGCCCGTCTCTCCCTCCTCTCTCTCTGACATAATTAAACACTTACGGCCCACAAACTGCCCCTTAGATAGCCTTCCCTCTCGCCTTCTAAAAGAAGTGCTCGATTCAGTCTTCTTGCCCACTATTCTGTTGCTGGTAAATTCCTCTCTCAGCTCTGGCTGTGTCCCAACTGCCTTTAAACACAATGTGGTTCAACCCCTGATAAAAATGAAAAACCTTGATCCCTCTATTTTATCTAATTTCAGGCCTATTTCCCAATTACCCTTCCTGTCAAAAGTCCTGGAGCGAGCAGTTTACCTCCAGTTAAAACTGTTTTTAGATGTTCATCAAATCCATGAAAAGTTTCAGTCTGGCTTTAAACCGCGCCATAGCACTGAAACAGCCCTCCTGAGAGTCCAAAATGATCTAATTTTAGCTGCAGATTCTGGAAATCCCGCCATTCTCGTGCTTTTAGACCTTACAGCCGCCTTCGACACTATAGACCACACTGTCCTACTGTCGCGCCTGGAAAAACATGTTGGCATCACAGGCGTCGCCCTAAGCTGGTTCAAGTCCTACCTGACTGACCGGAGCTTCTCAGTCCAGCTTGGAGAATTCTTCTCCTCAGCGGCCCCACTTACCTGTGGGGTGCCCCAGGGGTCGATACTGGGCCCCATCCTCTTTTTATTATATATGTTGCCCTTAGGCTCAATCATTGCAAAGCACAACATGTCCTTCCATTGTTTTGCCGATGATGTGCAGATATATCTACCCTTACAAGCAAAAGGCAAGGTCACATTACAACCACTGCTAGATTGCCTGGCTGATATTAAATTATGGATGAGTTCAAACTTTCTCAACTTAAATGAGCGCAAAACAGAGATAATTTTATTTAGTAATGATTCACCTGACCCTACAGCCATTGCCCTAGGCCCCCTGGGCTCAAATATCCGCTCCTCTGTCAGAAACCTTGGAGTAATCTTCGACAGAAATTTTAAATTTGATAAGCAGGTTAGTTCGGTGGTCCAAACTAGCTTTTTCCACCTCAGACTCCTAGCCAAGACCAAACCATACCTCTCCCAGAAGGATCTGGAGAGGGTGATCCATGCCTTTATCTCGACCCGGCTGGATTACTGCAATGCGTTGTATATCGGCATTGACCAGTTGCTGCTTCTGCCCGCCTGCTTTCCGGTACCAGGAAACGTGACCACATTACACCAGTTCTGGCTTCTCTCCACTGGCTCCCCGTCCGTTTCCGTATTGATTTTAAACTTTTACTGACTGTTTTTAAAGCACTACACGGGCTGGCTCCACCGTACCTAGCTGAGCTCCTACATCACCCCACCCCATCCAGAGCCTTAAGGTCTGCTGACCAGCTGCTGCTGGAGGTGCCTAGGACCAGGCTAAAAACCAGGGGAGATAGAGCCTTTGCTGCTGCTGCCCCCAGACTCTGGAACAGCCTCCCCCTCCACATAAGATCTGCCCAGAGCCTGGAGGTTTTTAAATCCTTGCTCAAAACACATCTCTTCTCCCTGGCCTTTGACCAGAGCTAGCCCAGCATCTATACATGACGTCAGCTGTCACTCTGCATTTTTATCAAATTTTCTTGTCTCTTTTATTGCACTTTGCACTTTGCACTTTGCACTGTACTGTACTCGACCTCTTTTCTAGTGTATTTTTATTGCATTGTATGTGTTTTTTATCATGTTGTAAAGCACTTTGGTTTGGCTGTTAGTCATTTGTAAATGTGCTATACAAATAAAACTGACTTGACTTGACTTGACTATACAACACAATACAACACTATAAAACACTATACAACACAATACAACATACAGTAATACAATACAATACAACATAACAACACAATACAACATACAGTAATACAATACAATACAACATAACAACACAACACAATACAACATAATACAACACAATACAACACAATACAACATAATACAACACAACACAATACAACACAATACAACACAAGACAACATAACACAACACAATACAACACAATACAGCACAATATAACACAATCAAACAGTCCACTCGTTGAACATTCACTCCATGTGGTTAAAATATGCTTAGAATATGTAAAATGTACGTAATAAAGTACTTATCGACCACAAGAAAAAGGTACATATTGTACGTTATGTTATAGCCATAGTAATATATTGACGGATTACAAATACATAACATATTTACATATTTATTCAATATTAAAAAGATTGAAACTTTTTACGGTTTCTAAAAATGAATCCAGGCCCCTCGCATGTAAAGTGCCTTCACTTCAAGACTACTGACAATTTTCTGAAAGCCTCAACCAAACCATAATAATAACCTTAACCACACTGTTACCTTTAACTAACCATAACCATAACCCTAACTCTAACCTTAACCACACTGTTACATTAACCTAAACCCTAACCTTAACCATAACTCTAACTGTATATCTTAACCATAACTGTTAAACGTTAAAACGAACCAGCATCATAGTATTGCTGTGTTTGCATCAGGGTGGGTGGTTGGCTGAGTCTAATGATGAGAGCACTCGCCCGCAACCACAATCATTGTTGATTGTAATCACAGTGATTTGCTTTGGACTTTTGCAGATACAAAACATAACATATTACTTAATGCAATATGTAAATATACTGTATGACTTATGGCTATAACATAACGTACATTATGTACCTTTTTTCCTGTGGTCAATTAGTACTTTATTTACATTTTCTGAGACTGTGTAGGGTATAAAGTGTAATGTTTATTGAATTTTAAGAGTAACAAATCACACTATTAGTCATGGATATTGCCATCCTATACTGCTAGGGTCCCGTACCGCTATGGAGGATAATAGCCTTGTCTTTTCACGGCCGAGGGAGTCCTATTCCTTCTCAGTTTAAATGACTCATTAACAGGGGTGTAAAAAGTACCCAGAAATTATACTTAAGTGAAAGTATGGGTACCATCTCAAAATCGTACTCAAGTAAAAGTCAGAGTATCTGGCTAGAAACACACTTGAGTAAAAGTAAAAAAAAATCTACTTTTAAATGTACTTAAGTACTAAAAAGTCAAAGTAAAAACTTGTTTTCGGACTGTCTATTCTTCTGATAGCAGGAGTTTAATCAAAGATCCCCGCTTTCTAGTCTTGCACAAGGACCAATCAGCATGGGTATGGGCGGGTTCATTTCCCATTGATGGGGATTTGATTGACTATTTTTTAATAAAGTGCGGCCGCAGGATTAAATAACATTAACGTTAGTTAGGCCAGAGAAACAAATATACTAATTAAAATAGTTGGATCTGCGAGATTTGTACTTTGTATGTCTGCATTTTAAATGTAAGGAGTAAAAAGTACGTGTTTTTCTCAGGAATGTAATTGAGTAAAAGTACAAGTATACAAACCTAATAATACTTGAGTAAAGTACAAATCCCCCCAAAACAGTACTTAAGTATTGTAACGAAGTACAATTACTCAAGTACTTTACACCCCTGGTGCGTTCCCCCATTAGTTTTCAGATCGCCAGGCAGCTGAGCAGGGAGCGCTACGCGCTGGTGTTTGGCATCAACAGCTTCGTGGGGACGGTCCTCCAGAGTGTCCTCACTGCTGTCGTCATCAACACAGAGAGCCTGCAGCTCACCATCCTCTCACAGGTACCGTATAAACACATCAACACAGAGAGCCTGCAGCTCACCATCACCTCACAGGTACCATATAAACACACACACACGCTTAACCGTCTGTAGTGTGGTAGTGAAAGGGTTAACCCCTTTGTTGTGTGGTAGTGAAAGGGTTAACCTTCTGTAGTGTGGTAGTGAAAGGGTTAACCATCTGTAGTGTGATAGTGAAAGGGTTAACCGTCTGTAGTGTGGTTCAGATTCAGATTTCTTTAATCGCCATTTTGTACAGGTACAAAATGGAACGTGATTTGACATTACAGTGCATGATTGATATTTTCACAAATAGGAACAACATGATAATAATAATGATAAATAAATAAGTAAGTGCAAAACAGGACAGAACAGTGAGACAACAATAAGACAGTAAAGTGCAGTGGTGGGGGACATGGAAACAGTGCAGCAGAGTTCAAGTCCAGAGGTCCAGCCCTAGCAGCTCGCCATATAGGGGGGGAGGGGGGGGAGCAGGGGGACACCTGACTCATTTACCAGGCAAGCTGCTGAGGGGAAGAAGCTGAGTCTATGGCGGGACTTTAATGTCTTGGGCAGCCGTAGCCGCCTGCCGTGGGGGAGCATGGTGAAGAGGTCGTGACCCGGGTGGGCGGGGTCTGCCATGATCTTCCTCGCCCTCCTCAAGGCCCTGGAGGAATGTAGGGACTCGAGGGAGGGAAGGGGGCAGCCGATCACCCTCTCTGCTGATCATATCACCCGCTGCAGCTTGGCCTTGTCCCTGACCGTGGCTGCAGGGAACCAGGTGATGATGGAGAGGGTGAGGATGGACTGGATGATGGCAGTGTAGAACTGGACCATCATAGTCCTCGGCAGCCTAAACTTCCTCAGCTGACGTAGGAAGAACATCCTCTTCCGGGCCTTTTTATTGAGAGCGATGGTGTTCAGCTCCCATTTCAGGTCCTGGGAGAGTGTCATGCCGAGGAAGCGGCAGGACTCCACAGAGGCCACCGGGGTGCCTCCCAGAATGATCAGGGTGGGGGGGGGGCTGCCTTCCGCCTGAAGTCCACTACCATCTCCACTGTTTTCTGGGGGTTGAGGTCCAGGTTGTTGCAGCTGCACCAGCTCAGCAGCCTCTCGATCTCCCTCCTGTAGGCGGACTCGTCCCCCCTGGATACGAGACCCACCAGGGTGGTGTCGTCCGCAAACGTCAGGAGTTTGACCGAGGGGTGCAGAGAGAAGCAGCTGTTGGTGTACAGGGAGAATAGTAGTGGGGACAGAACACAGTCCTGTGGGGAGCCAGTGCTGATGGACTTGGGATCGGAGATGTTAATTCCCAACTTCACCTGCTGTGACCTGTTTGTCAGGAAGTCCGTAATCCACCTGCAGGTAGAGTCCGGCACCTGCAGCAGGGACATCTGGTGCTCCAGAATGTGCGGGAGTATGGTGTTGAAGGCCGAGCTGAAGTCCACCAACAGAATCCTGGCGTAGGTCCCTGCAGTGTCCAGGTGTTCCAGGACATAATGCAGAGCCATGTTCACAGCATCGTCCGTGGAACGGTTGGCTCTGTATGCAAACTGCAGGTGGTAGTGAAAGTGTTAAGTGTATGTAGTGTGGTAGTGAAATGGTTAACCTTCTGGAGTGTGGTAGTGAAAGGGTTAACCATCTGTAGTGTGGTAGTGAAAGTGTTAACCTTCTGTAGTGTGGTAGTGAAAGGGTTAACCGTCTGTAGTGTGGTAGTGAAAGGGTTAACGATAGGTTATGTATATAACCTAGTTATATGAGTACTAGCTGAGCGTCCTACTCTTCGCCATCGAGATATACCTCATCTCCAGTACCTAGTGTACTCCATCAACGAATAAAACAAATACACCCAGCACCTGCCAGGCCCCGCCCTAGTGACGTACTATATAGCACTAGGCGTGGTCACCACTCGCTCTTCCTCGGAAAACCGTTTCCAAAAGAAAAGTTTCCCCAAGGGACCTCAAGGCAAGCTAAGAGCAGGACGCTCAGCCAGTACTCATATAACTAGGTTATACACATAACCTATCGTTATATAGTCGTACTGGCGAATCGCGTCCTGCTCTTCGCCATCGAGATATGGGGACAGAGCAGACGCGAAGACCGACAAATGCACCCCCTGAGGACCCGAAAGCCCACATCAGCGGGGAGGGGAGTCCCGTCACCCCTCCTTCCTAGTGAAGAGGGGGCGGCAGTCAACTCCACCCAAGTGTGAAAAAGAGGGAACTAGAACCTCTTAAACGCACAGCACAGGCAGGACCACGTGTGACACAACACATTGTGGCCCACACCCACACACCCCTGCTACCCCACCGAAGGACGGGAAGCAGGAGAGGTTCCAGACCTCAGAACCGCCTGGGAGACAGAACCCCCCGGTCATGTCCATGAGGTAAAACCTTACGAAGGGACCCGGTGAGGACCATGAAGCCGCAGCACAGATGTCCTCCACCGAGGCCCCACCCAGCAGGGCGGCAGAGGCCGCCACCCCACGAGTGGAGTGCGCCCTGACACCCCCAGGGGGGGGCCAGCCCAGCCAACGTGTAGCAAAGGGCAATGCCCTCGCACAACCAATGGGACAGGCGCTGTTTCGACACTGCCTTACCAGCGCGAGAGCCACCGCAACAGACAAAAAGTTGATCGGTAGCCCTGAGGCCCTGAGTCCCCAAACCTGGACCGGACATGACAGGTGAAGACTCGCCTCCAACTCACTAGCGTGAGGAGGCGGATGAACGCCTGAACCATAATATCCCTGGAGCGGAAAGAGCTCCGGATATTCTTTGGCACGAAGACTGGATTAGGCCTCAGAGTGGCACCGCTATAGAAACGAATAGACAGACACTCAGGCCACACCGAGAGAGCACAGAGCTCACCCACGCGCTTAGCGGAGGTGACGGCCAGCAGGAACGCAGTCCCAAAGGCCTTGCTCAAGAGGCTCAAACGGGGCCTCGGACAACCGACCGAGGACCAATTGAAGATCCCAACTCGGAGCCAGAGAACGTTTCACCGGCTTAAGGCGCTGAGCGCCAAGCAGTAACGCTTCACAAGAGGGTGGCCTTACACCACTCTTGGAAAATACGCCACCTACCCGCGTAACCCGCGATAGTGGAGGGAGCATGCGCGTTCCGGATGGTACCAACCACAGAAGGATCCATCCTCTCCAGACTCACCCTCTCACCAGCCAAACCATCAGCGGCTGGCCCAGCACAGGGAACTAACACAGAGACCCGTGCGCTTGAGAGAGGGCCCGCGATGACCAAGGAATAGGCCATGACGGGGATACCAAGAGCTGGATCAGGACCGGGAACCACACAGCTGCGCCCCGGTCCGGCGCAATCAGCATAGCATAGCGTTAGGCGCGCTCCAGGATAACGGGGAAAACAACAACGTTTACCCAGATATCCCGCAGCTTGCGCCAATACACAACTCGGTTGTCTCCCGCGACAACTCGAGCAACATCACAAACGCCAGCATTGTCATGCCTAGTGACATCCCACAGCGGGGAACAGTAGAACAGTGACCCAGCATTATAGCATTTAGTATTAGCAGCGCGCTCCAGGACAGCCTGGGAACGTCCAACTCAGAGGGACGTTTACCCAAACATCCTGCCCCTGGCGCCGATATACAACTCGGTTGTCTAACAAAACAACAAGCAGCATTACTAACACCAGCGTTAATGCCTAGTGGCGCAGATCCTACCTTGTGTGAGGTAGCTCGATAGCTACACCTCACACGCCGTCCCTCTGTCTGCTGTCAACAAGACGAGGAGACTACAGACTCGACGCTGAGATGCATCGAAATGCATCCCGCTGCAGAGTCGCAGAACCCATACGAGCGCCGTCAGAACATGCCGAAGATTCCAGGGGTTGGCAAATATCCGGTAAACACTCAACATTGCGTAATTTCTCTAAACTTTTCATTACAACTAGTTTCACAGGGTGCAGTGTGGCAGTGAAATGGTTAAAATGTGTAAATAAAGTACTTATCGACCGCAGGGAAAAACGTACATAATGTTGTGTTATAGCCATAAATAATATATTGACGTATTTTTACGGAAATGTACAATGGGTACATATTACAAATAAGTACATATATTACATATTCCTAAAATGTTAACTTTTAACGTTTTCAGAAAACGTTTGAGTCCCGGGGTGCTCAGATGAGAGGCAAGTGCCTTTACCTCAAGACTACCAAGACACACCTAACCCTAACCCTAACCTTAACCTTTAACCCTAATCTTAACCACACTGTTACCTTAAACTAAACCTAACTTTAACCACACTGTTACATTAAACTAACCCTAACCTTAACCACCCTGTTACCTTAAACAAACCCTAACCCTAACCTTAACCACACTGTTACCTCAAACTAACCCTAACCCTAACCCTTAACCTTAACCATAACTCTAACTTTCTATCTTAAATGTTAAAACAAACCATCATCATTATTGTTTGTATCAGGGTGGGTCGGTGTCTGACTTAGTCTAGTGGACCAAAATCATTGCTGGTTCGACTCCCGGTTGCGCTGTTTGTCTTTTTTGCTGATACGAAATATAAATATATTGACTTATACAATGTGTAAATATATGACTTATAGTATGGCTACTATGACATACCATACATTATGTACCTTTCTTCCTGTGGTCGATTAGTACTTTATTTCAGTTTTCTGACGAGACCGTGTTGCAGCCCTGTGTCCACTGGAGGAACATTGTAGGAGGAGGAACGGGTCGTACATTGTAAATCTTGGGCTGTGGGAACCACTATTTCAAAATGGCTACCTGATTGATTGATTGATTGATTGATTGATTGATTGATTGATTGATTGATTGATTGATTGAAAACTTTATTAACAGATTGCAGAATGGGTACAATACAGTATGGCTCAATACACAAAATTGTTAAGGGGATGCAGACCAGAGAAAGACTTTCGTCTTGTTTACATCAGGGTCCCCCATTTTCAATTCATCATGATCCTATCCACCTATCCTCCTTTTTGAAAATGTTCTCAAGTTTCAGTATTAGCTGAAGTCTTTCAACAAAAATGTTTAAAGTCAAAGAAAGATTGGATTCCGAAGTGAGATTCAACCAACAGGTGAATGGTTTTATAACATCTTGCCAAAAGGACTACAGTTGCGAATTAGCCAGCTGGCTAAAACTGGCACATTTACAGAAATGTTGATTAATGTGTACTGTCCTTTTTAATTAAACTCAAACTGAAACATACAGTACTGTAGCTCAGGAAGATAAAACAACCGCCGCGTCCAAACGTTCTGACACGTTGCCACCTAAAGGTCTAAAGCATAGGTGTCAAACTCATGGCCCGCGGGCCAAATGCGGCCCGCCACGTCATTTGATGTGGCCCCCCAAGAGCTCTGGTAAAAAAAAAATTATATATATATATATATATATATATTTTTTACATTAATCTTGGGTTAAAAAATAGCGGCGTTAAAATAATTGTGGGTTAATGCGTTAATAAAGCTTTGACAGCCTTAATTATTACACATTCTTACACATACATGTGTGTTGAACATCTGAGGTATTGATGAAGTAACTAAGGAAAAAAGCCAAAAGCACTTACTCCTCAGACATTCTTTGACCATTTTACAGCCCAAAATACAAAAAAGATCCAGGCGGAATAGGTAACAAAGGGTTGAAGAAATATTGTCTGAACTGTCAGATGCAAGCTGGCTGTGTGACATAACCGAGCATCTCGCTCAATTGAATAAGAAGCTGTAGGGACGCAAACAAGTCCCACCCAAAACTTGACCAATATAGTTGTGAACTGAGACAACCCTTATTTTGTTATTTTTGAGTACAGTTACAGTTGTGTGTTCATGCAGACACATAATTGCAATTTCATTACTAATTGAAAATGGGGGACCCTGATGCAAACAAGTCGAAAGTCTTTCTCTGGTCTGCATCCCCTTAACAATTGTGTGTATCGAGCTGTACTGTACTGTACCCATTCTGCAATCTGTTAATTAACAAGTTAGATGGATGTATGGCCTCTGCAAGGTTGTGTGCAGCCATTTGTTTTTGTAACATCTGCTACATCTGTCCCACGCGTTCTTTGCAGCTCACAGTTGTTAGTTCTGCCCCTCTTGACTGTGACAAAAATGTTTTGAACAAACTTAATGTCATAGCTTGTATTTGATGATATTCTTCTTTGTTATTTACTTGAATGGTTTGATCATTGATTGATGGGGTTCTGATAAACTAAAATTATTTGTTAAAATAACATAAGCTAACATATATTTTTACATCTATGCAAATGTATATGCAATATGTATAACTTGAATAAGTAATAAATACAGAAACAACATGTTTAACAATATGTAAATGAGTAGCTACATTTATTTTACATTACATTAACATTTATACGGTCTTTGGCCCTTTGAGGGCAACCATAATGCTGATGTGGCCCTCTGTGAAAATGAGTTTGACACCCCTGGTCTAAAGCCTGGCATTTCAGCATAGCAATTTAGTTTAGCAATAATAACTAGTTGCTTAACCCTTATGTGGTGTTAGGATTTCCAGCGACCCGTTTCAAGGTTATAATATGTAATAATTAGGGATGTCCGATATTATCGGCCTACCAATATTATCGGCCGATATCGGCATTCAAATGTGATATGGGAAAATATCGGTATCGGTTTTCAATTTTTTTTTAGTTTTTTTTTTTTTTTTTACATTTCTATAACCTTTATTTACCCAGGCATGCAAGTAAGAACAAATTCTGATTTTATTTATTGTCAAAAGTATGCATAATGTTGTGTTAATTCCACAACAAGAGATATGTAATGTTAATTACCTGAAATTATTCCATTTTTGGGGGGGGGGAAACCCTGCATATATCGGTATCGGTTGATATCGGTTGATATCGGTATCGGAAATTAAGAGTTGGACAATATCGGTATATCGGTATCGGTAAAAAAGCCAATATCGAGCATCCCTAGTAATAATAACCATGTAGTTGATTTTATTAGAACAAGGCTTTATGATATCCTCCACAACACATATATAAGCACAGCAAAACTATGTTTCACCATTTAGAAAATTCTGAAGGTAAGGCGGCTGGGTAGCGCAGCGGACTAAGTGTCTGCCTAACACCGCAGATACACTGGTATCGAATCCAGCTGTCAGTGGGTACCTCCGGCTTGGTCGGTCGTCCATACTAACACAATTGGCAGTGTTAGAGGGTGGGAAGCCGGTGGGGTGGGTATCCTGGTCGTTGTAAACAGGACTCCTACAGGTCGGTCGGGGCGCCTGCTCAGCGAGGAAGGGATCTGGGGGAAGTAGTGTGATCCTCCCACACCTTACGCTCCCCCAATGAGAGTCCTCGCTGTCAGGTGAAAAGAAGCGGCTGGCTGACTCTGTATGTTTCGGAGGAGACATGTGATCGTCTTCATCCCTCCCTAGACCGGCAAGTGGGGGGCAAATGTGCGCAACAACCAGGAAGGGGGGGAGGGGGGAATTGGCATAACGACTAAATTGGGATGGGAGAAAAATACAGAAAGAAGGGGGAGAAAAAATTTATAAAAAAAAAAAAAAAAAATCTGAAGGCATCTGCAGAAAAAAAGGTATGACTGTGGTGTTAGGGTCATTCTTGACCCGGCAAGGTAAAACTATACTATACAGGTAAAACTCATATAGTATCTGACCCCACCTCCACCCCCTTCCTCCAAGAGAACAAATCTTTTCTCACATCACAGTATGTGACCCCTCCCCCACCCCCTTCCTCCACGGGAATAAAAAATTTCTTGCAGTACAATACAGGTGTGACCCCACCTTCACCCCCTTTCTCCACGACAACAAATGGAGATGTTGATACAAATAAACTTGACCTAAAGTTCAAGTTTCTTTATTAGTTGTCATACAGAAGTACAGAATACTTTTATACAAAATGCTTCTTTCTGTTACGCTCCAGAGACTGTGCTAGACAAAAATAGATAAGTATAAAATAAAATAAGTATAGCAAGTATAAAATAGAAGTCACATACGTAGACACAAGTGTTCAGTATGTACATGTACAATGTTCAATGCAGAGTAGAAGTAACTGAGTTACCATACAATATACTATACAATATACTAATATACAATATACTATACAGTGCAAAGCAGAAATGGGATGAGGTACAATTTAGGTACAATTTACAGTAAGGTGTAATGAGGTATGGGTTGTAGTGCAAATGCTTTACCAATAAATATAAAGTGTGTTTAGGTGTTCTAAAGTGTGTAAAGTGGGTGCTGCAGTGAGTTGTTTGTTTAAAGTGAGTGTGTGCGTGTGGATGTGTGTGCTGTGAGTGCATTTGATGGTTGTTACATAGTGTTATTGTTCATTGAGCATCCTGATGGCCTGGGGATAGAAGTTTCTTCTGAGTCTTTCTGTGCTTGCCATGAGACTCCGGTATCGCTTGCCTGACCGCAGCAGTTCAAAGAGGCAGTTGTTTGGGTGGCTGGAGTCTTTGATAATTCTCTTAGCCTTACCCATGCACCGCTTGTTGTAAATGTTCTGGAGAGTGGGAAGCCCCCCTCCAATTGTGCGTTCGGCTGAACGGGCCACTCTCTGTAGTCTGCTACGGTCTTGTGCAGTGCTATTCCCAAACCAGGAGGTGATATTGCCAGTCAGGATGCTCTCTATTGCACATGAGTAGAAGTTCTTAAAGATCTTCAGACTGACTTGGAACTTCCTTAGGCTCCTGAGGAAGTAGAGGCGTTGCCGTGCCTTCTTCACAACACTGTCAATGTGTGTGGTCCATGTCAAGTCCTCGGATATGTGGACTCCGAGGTACTTAAAACTGTTCACTCTCTCAACCGGTGCCCCGTCGATGCTGAGGGGGCTGTAGTCCCTGACCCCCGACCTCCTAAAGTCCACAATCATCTCCTTTGTTTTGCTGTTTTGCTGTTTTCAGGGAGAGGCTGTTCTCTTGACGCCATCCCGCTAGGACCTTGACCTCTTCCAGGTAGGCCCTCTCATCGTTTGCAGAGATCAGGCCCACCACTACTGTGTCGTCAGCAAATTTGATGATTGTGTTGTTGTTCCGCTGTGCCACACAGTCATGTGTGTACAGGGAGTAGAGGAGGGGACTCAGAACACAGCCCTGGGGGGCCCCTATGTTGAGAGTGATGGATGAGGAGGTGCAGTTGCCTGCTCTCACCACCTGGGGTCTGCCCTACAGGAAGTCTAAGAACCACTGGCAGAGGTCATATTTCAAGCCCAGGTCCCTGAGCTTGGCTATGAGTTTGGAGGGGATGCTGAGCTGTAGTCGATGAACAGCATTCTCACATAGTTCCCCTGCCTCTTGTCCAGGTGTGATGCTGCTGTGTGCAGCACATGGGCTATGGCATCCTCCGTGGACCTGTTGGGGCGGTATGCAAATTGCAGGGGGTCCAGGTTGATGGGGAGGGAGGAGCAGATGTAGCCCTTTACTAGCTTCCTAAAGCACTTCATGGCTATGGAGGTAAGAGCTATAGGACGGTAGTCGTTGAGGCAAGCAGGCTTGGATTTTTTTTCTTCAGACAGGTGGGGATGACAGCCTGTTCCAAGGACAGGTTAAATATGTCAGTGAATACCGGGGCCAGTTAATCGGCACAGACTTTTAGGACGCGGCCGGGGATACCGTCCGGTCCTGCTGCCTTCCTGATATTCCTTTTTTTTTTTTTTTTTTTTTTCCTCCTTTTTCCGTCGATTTTCTCCCATCCCAATGTTAGTCGTTATGCCAATTCCCAATCCCCTTCCTGGTCGCTGCGCACTTACCCCCCACAGTCGGTCTGGGAGAGTGGAGGCTATCACGTGCTTCCTCCGACACACGTCTAGCCAATCAACCGCTTCTTTTCACCTTGCAGCGCGGACTCTCACTGAGAAGGTGTAACGTGTGGAAAGATTACACTACCCCCCTTAGATCCTATACGCGCTGAGCAGGCGCCCTGACCGAACTGTAGGAGTCGCTGTTTACAACGACCCGGACCCACCCTGCCAGCTTTCCCACCCTCTAATACAGCCAATTGTATTAGTGTGAACAGTCAGCCAAGCTGGTGACAACGCCGGAGCTGTGAGCTGGATTCGAACAGGCGAATCCAGCGTCTCCGGTGTTGGTGACGAACGCAATCTCCGTTACGCCACCTGACCGCCCTTGATATTCACTTTCTTAAAGGTCCTCCTCACCTCATGTTCTGTTACCCTGAACACTGAGTCTCCATCAGCAGCCCCCCCCCCGCCCTCCTTTGCAGTGGCTTGTAGGCTGGTGTTGTTATTCCCAGCCTCAAACCTTCCATAGAAGGTATTGAGATAATTTGCTAAGGAGATGTCACTGTTCAGCTTGAGGGTGGTGCCTTTGTAATCTGTCATCGTTCTGAGGCCCTGCCACATATCTCTAGAGTCAGCCTGTTCATATTTGTCTACCCAGGGCTTTTGGTTTGGGTAAACTCTAATTGTGGTAGTGGGGATTGTTTCTTCCACCAAAGTACAAACAAAGTCCAGCACTGTCTCTGTGTAGTCATTAATGTTATCTGTGTTATCGCGGAACACCCCCCAGTCTGTACATTCAAGTGCAGCTTGGAGTGTGCCCTCTGATTCTACAGACCATTTTCTGCACCTCTCGCGAGACTACCGGCGCACGCTTGAGACTTTGTTTATACTCCGAAGAGAGGAAGATGGCGGCATGATCAGATTTGCCAAATCCACTGGCAGAATGAGATTTGTAACCACATTTAAATTGCAAGTAACAATGGGTCTCATTCTCCAAAATGTTTCAAAGAGTTCTTTTGGAAGACTTATCTTGGAACCACTGAGACAGAATCAATGACAAGTTCACTCTGAGTCCCAAACGTGCTGGTAATATGTCTTAAGTTGCTGAAACGGTCGCACCTGTGACAAGATCTGGTACCTGCTTGGCGAATGTGATTCTGTCTTAAACTCAAAAGCGCGTTCCCGTTCAGGTCATTTGCATACAAAACAATGCCTCCAGAGCTCCTTATAAGGCAACTAGTGACGCAGCTGTATGAAAATGGATGCGGAAGCGCTTTGCGAGTCTTGCGACCCATCGAAATGAGATTAGATTAATGTATTGGCATCATATACAGCTCGTGGTACACCTGCCGCAGAGCGTGCGCACACACACACGCGCGTGCAGTACTGTATATTAATGAATTAATGATATATAATATATATAGCCGGCTACGGCGTAATGAATGAACGCAGTATGGCTTGTTATTCCATTAATGACTTGTTTCATTAGGATTTGTCTATCCCCCACCCACCCGTCCTACCCAACCTCCTCCAACAGTTTCTATGTCAAATGTACTCTCTTTTCTGGACTCTTTTTGTATCACAAACAGTACTGTATTTGCAAATCTGGTATGTCATAAATGTATAGATGAAGCAGTACTGTCTATCTGTATGTTGTGTGTGTCATATATGTTATGATGAACTGAAAATGGGGGACCCAAGACGAAAGTCTTTCTCTGGTCTGCATCCCCTTAACAATTGTATGTAATTGAGCTGTACTGTACTGTACCCATTCTGCAATCTGTTAATAAAGTTTTCAATCAATCAATCAACAAATCAAACAAAGGTCTGTCCCATTGTATACCAATCAATGGGATACATTGCATGTTGACCTGCATTTTTTCAAATGTATATAATTAATCATTAAAACAGATGTGTAACAAATAAGAAATACAAATTCCACAGAAGGCATTAAATAATTATTATTTTCAATCATTTCACAATAATTGCATAATGTGTTTGAATATCTGAGTAATTAAAGTAATTATACATTTGTCCAAAATAGCTGGTTCAGATATGGTTAAGCAGCTGCCCTGTAATCAGATGAATCCATATTATTTATTTTTCCGACATCAAATGCGTAATTTCTTATCGTACAAATATTGTCATATTTATTTTAATTATGATTAAGTAATTAATTCCAAGGAGGCCTGTAGCGTTAACATGAAGGAATCACGGCGGTTAGGTGGCCGAGCGGAGATTGCGTTTGTCACCAACCCCGGAGCTGTGAGCTGGATTCGTCGCCTGTTCGAATCCAGCTCACAGCTCCGGGGTTGTCACCAGCTTGGCTGGCCGTCTGCACTAATACAATTGGCTGTATTAGAGGGTGGGAGAAGCTGGCGGGGTGGGTCCGGGTCGTTGTAAACAGCGACTCCTACAGTTCGGTCGGGGCGCCTGCTAAGCGCGGATAGGACTTGAGGGGGATAGTGTGGTCCTCCCACACGCTACGCCCTCTCGATGAGAATCCGCGCTACCAGGTGAAAAGAAGCGGTGATTGGCTGGACGTGTGTCGGAGGAAGCACGTGGTAGCCTCCACTCTCCCAGATGATCTGACTGTGGGGGGTAAGTGCGCAGCGACCAGGAAGGGACTGGGAATTGGCATACGACTAACATTGGGATGGGAGAAAAATCGGAGGAAAAATGGAGAAAAAAAAAAAAAAAAAAAAAAACATGAAGGAATCACTATGAGAACACAGTCTGTCAAGTTAATAAAATGTTCAATTAGTCAATCAATCATAAGAGTGCTCCTCAGACCTGACCAGACCTGAAAAATCTAAGCAAATGAATAAAAGGAAGATGATTAAACAGAAGGTTTTGTAGATACAGTACTGAATTCTGCCATCCGGACACATGCCATTTGAAATATGATTATAGAATATAGAATATCAGGCCTAAAATGGTTATGCGATTAAAATGTGATTTAATTAGATAAATTAATTACAAATCCCGTAATTAATTTTGATAACTTTTTTTAATCGCCTGACAGCACTAAAGTAAACACATGAAGAGAGTCCCTCTGAGTGTCTCTCTGAGAGCGACATTATTTATCTTCCTCCCCAGTTCTTCATCTACGCATCCTACTTCGCCGTCCTCGCCCTGCTGTTCCTGGCGAGAGGCGTCTACACTGCGCACCGCGCCGGGCGCCGCCCTGCCGCCTCCCAGGGAGACCAGAGCACCAGCCTGCCGGAGGTCACGACGCGTGTGAAGCAGGGTTCGCACAAGGTTCAACAGACTAAAGCAGGGAACCAGAATATTTAGCATACAAATTATGCTGAGCAGAATGTAATATCATAACTGTCTCTTATTTGTCTTGCAATTGAGCCAATGTTCCTTGGTTTTGAGGTGTGTGTTCAAAAGGAATGTAGTATCAAAAACACGTTCACAAAAAGTATGGGTTACTGAATGCTGAACTGCACTGTTATAATCACTAAGCCATTGTAAGACCTTACCTGTGTCCCTGTATCTCTTGTCTCTGCTGCCCGTCCGTATGTCCATTCTCCTTTTTTTTCTGGTGGCATATTTGAGTTAGTAAAAGTCACCTAGTAAAAGTGAGATAATTGACTATATCAAAACATGCTAGAGCTGTACCGAATAGTTCGAAGCTTCGTTCATAATGTTGTCACGCCTGTGTGAAGCAGGGTTCGCACAGTGCTTAAAGTGCTTACAGTGCTTGATTTTTGACCACAAAAAAAAAGTCACTGCCTGGAATTCCTTGAAAACAGCCCATTTCAGTCCTTGAAATTCAAATCAACCATTCGCATTCAACGTTTTGTTCATCCACGATAAAATTGTTCTGAATCAAGAAATACTTTTTTTTTATCTGAAGTTTAATTAATTGTCGGAAATTGGTTTTATTTTTAAGCCAAACATATTGGATCCGATTTTTTTTCCAATAAAGTCACAGCATTTAAAAGTGAATTGTATCCTTTTAAATGACATTTTAAAATGAAAAATTGTGCTTGGAAAAGTATTGAAAGTCCTTGCATTTAATTGTGCAATGTCTGTGGGAACCCTGGTGAAGGAATAGCACTGCGTCATCGCCGTCGGCAACATCATCACCAGTAAATCTGCCACTTTGCCATCATCGCCATTGTCGTTGTTATTATCATCATCATCATTATAACCATCATCATTATCATCAACAACAATAACAACAACGTCAACAACAAACAACAACACGCGCTGTTTCAGACTTTCTTTTCAGCTGCATTGCATTATTAGACCAAGAGGCACCGTTTCAGTGTGGGACTGTAGGGTGTGTTCCCTAAATGCGGCCACCAGAGGGCACTGTCTCCATATCATAGAACCAGCCATAGGCAGCCTAGCTGCCGCTGCCTTTGTGTGCTCAGAGGGAAGACAGACAGCAATGCTGGGCCGTCGTGTTCTGTATGTGTGGAGTCATGGGCTCTGGTCTGGAATGGATAAGAATGTGTTCTTAGTCAACTTGCTTGGTTAATAAGAATCACACAGCACACTTTGGGGGATTTATGGTGGTTATCACTTACACAAAAAAAAAAAAAAATTATATAATAATCAATAATAATACATGCATAATAAAGAAAACACCTAATACCACTATGTCTATACTACTATCTACTATGTAGGGCCTACTATACTACTATGTCTTTACTACTACCTACTATGCTACTATGCCTACTGTACACTATTACCTACTATGCTGATATGAATATACTACTACCTACTATGCTACTGTGCCTATACTAGTACTATGCTACTCAGCTAAATGGTACATTTATATAGTGCTTTTATCCAAATCACTTTACAATTTTTGTTCTTCACATTCATCCATTCACTCACACCGACAGCAAAGGCAACCATGTAAGTGACTTGTTCAAGGACACTTCGACACGCTGCCCGGGAGGAGCGGGAATCGAACCGGGAACCTTCTGATTACTAAATGACTGCTCTACCTCTTGAACCACTGAGCCTGAGCCACTCACTAAACGTTTTTTTTTTATCAGATTTCTGTGTAAAACAAATGAGCTTTCAAGCTGATTGAGGACAAATAGATCTAATAAGGATTTGGGGTAATGTTTGGTCTTGTATGAAAGCTTTGGAGGTCTCCTTAACCCCAGCCCTAATGAAAATAACAGTGTGACCCATCCCTGACAAAAATGTAAGCTTGCTAAATGATCTATTTGAAGTAGTGTTGCAAAGTTTTAGGTGGACAAAGGGACCAACTCCAGTTGTAACATCAGTACCTTGGTCAAGGGACCAACTCCAGTTGTAATGCCAGTACCTCCCGATGAGCAGGTTGGCACCTTGCATGGTTGCCTCCGCCGTCGGCAGGGGCGGAGCTATAGGCGCGGCTGGGGAGGCAGCTGCCTTAGGGCCCGCCCACCGTCTGGCGGGAGGGGGGGCCCGGGCCCCGGGCCCCCCCTCCGGCCCCGGGCCCAGGCCCGGGACTGAATGGAGTTGCCGTTCGCGTGTGGGACTGGATCGAACACAACTGGTGGTAACGGCAACTGGGACTGGTGCGTTTGTTTTGATTCTAGGCTCCTCCCGTTTTGCCAGTACTGTGGTACGAGTACGACTGATAGCGTGTGGTTTAGGAACAGGGCGTTTTGCACAAATCCAGCGCTCCCTTTCCTTGGCTGTGACGTAGCCACGTAAATCTCACAAGCAGCGCGGAGGTGATATTTTTCTCTGATGTCGCGTTCACGTTACGTGGGAAGAATCGGAAGAATCAGCTTCCGACTGGGAAAAACCATTCACGTCAGCCTCCTAGTTGTAATTCCTACTAGGACATATGGGATTTTTTATAGACCCCGATATCTCCCACTTCGCGTCACGAATTGCGGAAGTATGGATGTGGGCGTTTTGATCGAGTCAATGCGTGAAGGCTTCCTAGTTGTAGCAACGAGATGTCCTCTGGTTCTTCCGCTTCTTCCCACGTAACGTGAACGCGACATCAGAGAAACATATCGCAAGCTATGTTCAACATAATAAGTCACCTGAAACATGAATGAATGAATGAATGAAAACTTTATTAACAGATTGCAGAATGGGTACAGTACAGTACAGCTCAATACATACAATTGTTAAGGGGATGCAGACCAGAGAAAGACTTTCGTCTTGTTTACATCAGGGTCCCCCACATCACCACCGCTACCATGGTGTATTAAAATCCGACGACGCCGAGCAGCTAAAGGGGACATTTACCGAGGACCAGCACAAAGTGTGGATATATTATGATTTAACAAGTCTTATCTGTCCAGGACGATGACAACATTATTGCAGGTAAGCTAACTAGTACTACTAACGTTATCACGCTAGCTTGGATGCTAACTAACGTAATGTGAATGAATGAATGAATGAATGAAAACTTTATTTAACAGATTGCAGAATGGGTACAATACAGTACGGCTCGTTAAGGGGATGCAGACCAGAGAAAGACGTTTGTCTTGTTTACATCAGGGTCCCCCATTTTCAATTCATAGTGATTATAGAAAACATATACGTTACCACCTAGCCACAATCTATGGTATTTCTAGGTTACCACATGGGTGGCGCACGTGAACACTTTGTGAATTATGTGAGGGTGTATCATGATGATGGTAATTTGGCACTTAACGAACGTTACCTATCTCTTTGCCGTTTTGCATAGTGCACTGCATAGTACCAGAGATGACAAAAGTTATGTGGTAACATAGGTCGCATCACTGCCAGTAGTCGGCATATTACCCAATTCTGACTCTGGTATTAGTCAACTAACGTACTGTTAGCCAGCTACTGTAATAACGAAACTGAAATATCTAATGATGATAGTCAATCATAAAGACAGAAAACACTCTCATCACAGACAAGCTGGATCTGGCCAAATACCTAAACATGTCATGGTGAATGAATGAAAACTTTATTTAACAGATTGCAGAATGGGTACAATACAGTACAGCTCAATACATACAATTGTTAAGGGGATGCAGACCAGAGAAACACTTTCGTCTTGTTTACATCAGGGTTTTTGATTGATTGAATTGATTGATTGATTGATTGATTGATTGATTGAATTGATTGAAAACTTTATTAACAGATTGCAGAATGGGTACAATACAGTACAGCTCAATACACACAATTGTTAAGGGGATGCAGACCAGAGAAAGACTTTCGTCTTGTTTACACCAGGGTCCCCCATTTTCAATTCATCAGGACATATATGACATACATGACATACAGATAGTCAGTACTGCTACATCTATACGTTTATGACATACCAGATTTGCAAATACAGTACTGTTTGTGATACAGAAGGAGTCAAGAAAAGGGAGTATATACATTTGACGTAGAAACTGTACATTGGAGGAGGTTGGGTGGGGGGGGTTGGGTACACTGGGATATTGACAACCATACTGGGTAATTTACATTGGAGGTGGTTGGGGGGGGGGGGGGGGGGGGCACACTGTATAAGCAAGCAAAACTGTACATTGAGGGGGGGGAGACTCTGTACAAACAAACAAAATTGTACATTGGACTATTGACAAAACCATACTAGGTAAATGACTGTACATTGGAGGGGGTTGGGTTAGGATATTTACAGGGGCCAGTGTTGAATTGCAGTCTCCCGTAGGTGTCTCTTGAGAGAGGTTTTGAAAGTGGGTAGTGATCCACATTCCTTTACAGCTTTGGGTAGGGCGTTCCACATTGATGTGGCATAATTGCGAAACGTGTTTAGTCCCTTATTTGAGCCGAATCTGGGTTTAACATGATTTGTGGAGCTCCCTCTGGTGTTGTGATCGTGGTATTCACTGACCTTTGGGAAGTATTTTGCCATGTACATGGGTACCTTGGTCGTGTAGTGTATCTTGTAGACCAGGCCCATTGCAAGTTGCTGTACTCTGTCATCTACTCTAAGCCATCCTAGGTTGTCAAAGTGGGCAGGGGTGAGGTGGGTTCTAGGAGTAAGGTCAAGCAGTAGTCTGACCAGTTTGTTTTGAGATGTTTGTAATTTTGTTTTTAGCGCCTTTGAGGTGCTTTGGTACCATGAGGTGCAAGCATAGTCGTAGTACCCCTGAATGAGTGCTCCTGCCAGAGTCTTCAGGGTATTCTTGTTTACCAGAGAGGAGATCCGGTACAAGAATCGAGTTCGTTGGTTGACTTTTTTTATTACATTGGATGCCATTTTGTCACAGGAGAGATTAGCCTCTAGGATGGAACCCAGGTAGGTAATTTCATCTTTCCTTGTGACAATATTGTCACCCACTGTAACTGAGAAGCCGTCGGTCTTGCTGAGTTTGTTATTTGAACCGAAGAGAATGGACTCTGTTTTGCCCATGTGTAATGATAGTTTGTTATCAGCGAGCCATATGCCCCATTTTCAATTCATTATAACATAATGACATACAGATAGACAGTAGTGCTACATCTATACATGACATACCAGATTTGCAAATACAGTACTGTTTGTGATACGAAAAGAGTCCAGAAAAGAGAGTATATACATTTGACGTATTATTATTGTATTGTGATATGTTTTGTTTCATGTTGGATTTTTTTTTTTTTTTTTTTTTTTTTTTTTTAATACAATAAATATCGGGGGGGGGGGGGCCCGAGCTGTCAATCTCGCCTCGGGGCCCGTGGGGCATTCCAACCGCCACTGGCCGTCGGTGTGTGAATGTGTGAGAGAATTGGTAAAATGTGAGCAACAAATTGTAAAGCGCTTTGGATAAAAGCCCTATATAAAAAAGCAGCCATTTACCTTGGTCAAGGGACCAACTCCAGTTGTAATGTCAGTACCTTAGGGACCAACTACAGTTGTAATGCCAGTACCTTGGTCAAGGGACCAACTCCAGTTGTAATGTCAGTACCTTGGTCAAGGGACCAACTCCAGTTGTAATGCCAGTACCTTGGTCAAGAGACCAACTCCAGTTGTAATGCCAGTACCTTGGTCAAGGGACAAACTCCAGTTGTAACGGCAACGCCAGTACCTTGGTCAAGGGACCAACTCCAGTTGTAATGCCACTACTTCTGTCAAGGGACCAACTCCAGTTGTAATGCCAGTACATTGGTCAAGGGACCAACTCCAGCTATAATGTCAGTACCTTGGTCAAGGGACCATCTCCAGTTGTAATGTCAGTACCTTTGTCAAGGGACCAACTCCAGCTATAATGTCAGTACCTTGGTCAAGGGACCATCTCCAGTTGTAATGTCAGTACCTTGGTCAAGGGACCATCTCCAGTTGTAATGTCAGTACCTTTGTCAAGGGACCAACTCCAGCTATAATGTCAGTACCTTGGTCAAGGGACCATCTCCAGTTGTAATGCCAGTACCTTGGTCAAGGGACCAACTCCAGTTGTAATGCCAGTACCTTGGTCAAGGGACCAACTCCAGTTGTAATGCCAGTACCTTGGTCAAGGCGCGGTGGTGTAGTGGTTAACACTGTCGCCTCACAGCAAGAAGGTAGGTCCAGGGTTTGATTCCCGCTTGGGGACCAGGCCTTTCTGTGTGGAGTTTGCATGTTCTCCCCGTGCTCGCAAGGGTTCCCCCCGATAAGATAAACCCAATGGAAAAACATGCACACAACAGATCGCTGACGCTGTCATGTCCTTGACGAAGATGGGCAGGAGCACTTGGATTGGTCCCCGGGCGCGGCCCCTCGTCGACACCCTGTCTGCTCCCGGCTGCCCTTGGGGGGAAGAACGACGGGATGGGTTAAGCGCAGAGCTCAATCGCATCGGCGACTGAGAAAAAAGACAATGCATGTGTGGGTGTGTGTATTCCAGTGTGTGTGTGCCGCTCCCATTGCATGTCCCAGTTTGTTGCATGCCAAATAAAGACCTCTAAAGAGGTCCTGCATTATTAAACTCCAGTTGTAATGCCAGTACCTTGGTCAAGAGACCAACTCCAGTTGTAATACCAGTACCTTGGTCAAGGGGTCAACTCCAGTTGTAATGCCAGTACCTTGGTCAAGGGACCAACTCCAGATGTAATGCTAGTACCTTGGTCAAGGGACCAACTCCAGATGTAATGCTAGTACCTTGGTCAAGGGACCAACTCCAGATGTAATGCTAGTACCTTGGTCAAGGGACCAACTCCAGATGTACTGCCAGTACAGTCAAGGGCAAAGGCAGGAAACCTAACATATCCTTTGGTGTGGGAGGAAACCAGAGCACCCAGAGGAAACCCACGCAAACACAGAGAGAACATGTCAACTCCACCCAGAAAGGTCTCCTGCTGGGGTTTGAACCCAGGACCTTCCTGTGAGGCAACAACGCTGACCAATGTGCCACTGTGCTACTGTACAAATAAAAGTTATTATTATTATTATTATTATTATTATTATTATTATTATTATTATTATTATTATTATTATTATTATTATTATTATTATTATTATTATTATTATTATTATTATTATCATTATTATCATCAGCATCATAAAACTGTCCGTATGTGTCATTTGTACTTTTGCCCAAACCAATAAACCATTGTTTAATCTCCACAATGTCCCAGTGTGCTGCCTACGTATTATTATCTCCAGGGTACACGAACAAACAATCCACTTCAAATATCTATTCACCCAAAAATCAAACATCTGTGAACTGTGAGAACTACTGTACTCGACCGGCACTTAGCTCCGGGCGTCACCGCCTCTCCTGAACCTCTCCTGAAGCAGAAATACTTTGTAACACTTTCAGGGAGACACAATAGGTCCACTCGCTTCTCTTGATCATCACACACACAGGATCGAGGACGCCATGATTCAGCTGTCCCCCTTTTCGCACACAGCGACAGTGACAATAGGCTTGAGAAGAGTATGTCTGGATGATGTGTCGATTGTCCCTCCGTTTAATTGTGCAATTACAGTTCCAAAAACAGAAATAGCCGTTATGAAAGAGCAGTTATTGGAACACGGCAATACAACATTCATCTGCACAGAATATTCACATAATCACTCCAGCCTTTTTTTCCCTTTTTTCACCCCCAGAATAGAATTCCTTTTTATTTATTTTTTACCAAATGCCATGTGGCTATCCGCAGTTGCCAGGTAACAGTTATTTTTTCTTTCTGTGATGCCAGATGCGTAAGAATAGGATGGGTCAGTGTCATCATAGACACTCTCTGGCTGCCCCTCCTTACCTACAGTGAGACATTGTGAAGTAGTGCTTTCTATCAGCGCTGTATAACTCTGAACAAGGTCACAACACCATTGACGCAAGTTGTAGATGTGTACGTGTGTGTGTGTGTGTGTGTTTGTGTGTGAGAGATTGGTAGAGACAGAGGGATAAAAGTGAGACAAGGGACATGTCCACATAATGTGTGTGTGTGTGTGTGTGACTACCTGTGTGCATACATGTGTGTGTGTGTGTGCGACTACCTGTGTGCATACATGTGTGTGTGTGTGTGTGTGTGTGTGTGTGTGTGTGTGTGTGTGTACCTGTACCTGTATATGTGTGCTTGTGGTCTGTGTGTGAGATTGATAGAGACAGAGATAACAGTGAGAGACGAGGGAGATGTCCACGTATACATGTGTGTGTGTGTGTGTACCTGTATGTGTATGCATGTGTGCATGCAGTGTGTGTGCGACTACATTACATACATTTACATTTAGTCATTTAGCTGACGCTTTTATCCAAAGCGACTTACATGTTCTGTACGACAAGCCATCAGGAAGAGCAACAATGTTCATCAAAGTGTTGAGTGCTACAGTGTAGGTTAGTTTATTAGGACAAGTGCATGACAGTACGGTTAGTTAGGGTTAGATTATTATTTTTTTTTTTATTCAGATAATGGTTGAATAAGTGCGTCTTTAGTCGACGGCGAAAGATTGGACGTGTTTCGGCTGTCCTAACTGGGGTGGGTAGTTCATTCCACCATTGTGGGGCAAGGATTGAGAATAGGCGACTTCTCTTTGATGACCCTCCCGGAGCTTGGATAGGAGTAGGTCTGAGGCGGCCAGAAGATGCAGAGCGTAGGGGTCTTGAGGGTGTGTTGTTAGAGACCATTTACCGGAGGTAGGCGGGAGCGGTTCCCTTTGCCGCACGGTATGCTAGGTCGAGGGCCTGGAAGCGGATTCGTGCAGCAATGGGGAGCAAGGTTCTTGGCGGTCGGGGATGCGGTCACAGCTGCATTCTCGACTGTGATGGAAAGGTCGGTCAGGGCGGAGGATTTGGCCGGCAGGTGGAGCAATTCTGTTTTGCTTAGGTTCAGTTTGAGGTGGTTGGTCGTCATCCAGGCGGAGATGTCGGACAGACAGGCCGAGATCCGCTCAGAGACGTGGATATCTGAGGGAGGGAAGGAGAGGAAGAGTTGAGTATCGTCGGCATAACAATGGTAGGAGAAGCCATGAGACGTGATAATGTTACCCAGTGATTTAGTGTAGAGGGAGAAGAGAAGGGGTCCTAAAACCGAGCCCTGGGGGACACCCGTCCGCAGGGGGCGGGTGGCCGACAGGGTCCCTCTCCATGACACTTGGTAGGAGCGGTCATTGAGGTATGATGACAGCCATGTCAGCGCAGAGCCAGCCACTCCCATTCCTGCGAGGGTCGCGAGGAGGATCTGGTGGTTGACTGTGTCGAAGGCTGCAGATAGATCTAGGAGAATCAGGACAGAGGAGAGGCCTTTCGCTTTTGCTAAGTGAAGTGCCTCTGTGACCGCAATGAGGGCTGTCTCTGTGGAGTGACCAGTCCTGAAGCCTGACTGATTAGGGTCTAGGAGGTCATTCTGTAAGAGATAAGCAGTAAGTTGGTAAGACTACCTGTGTACATACATGTGTGTGTGTGTGTCTGTCTGTCTGTCTGTCTGTCTGTCTGTCTGTCTGTCTGTCTGTCTGTCTGTCTGTCTGTCTGTCTGTCTGTCTGTCTGTCTGTCTGTCTGTCTGTCTGTCTGTCTGTCTGTCTGTCTGTCTGTCTGTCTGTCTGTCTGTATGTGTGTGTGTGTGTGTGTGTGTGTGTGTGTGTGTGTGTGTGTGTGTGTGTGTCTGTGTGTGTGTGTGTGTGTGTACCTGTATATGTGTGCTTGTGGTCTGTGTGTGAGATTGATAGAGACAGAGATAACAGTGAGAGACGAGGGAGATGTCCACGTATACGTGTGTGTGTGTGTGTGTGTGTGTGTGTGTGTGTGTGTGTGTGTGTGTGTGTGTGTGTGTGTGTGTGTGCGACTACCTGTGTGCATACATGTGTGTGTGTCTGTCTGTCTGTCTGTCTGTCTGTCTGTCTGTCTGTCTGTCTGTCTGTCTGTCTGTCTGTCTGTCTGTCTGTCTGTCTGTCTGTCTGTCTGTCTGTCTGTCTGTCTGTCTGTCTGTCTGTCTGTCTGTCTGTCTGTCTGTCTGTCTGTCTGTCTGTCTGTCTGTCTGTCTGTCTGTCTGTCTGTCTGTGTGTGTGTGTGTGTGTGTGTGTGTGTGTGTGTGTGTGTGTGTGTGTGTGTGTGTGTGTGTGTGTGTGTGTGCGTGCGTGTGTGTGTGTGTGACCTGTGTGTTGATACACACGTGTGTAGACACCAGATTCGTTACTCATCTCTCTCCTCTTATAAAACACAGCAGGTCTTCAGCCTGGCAGCCCCGGTCCGTCAGACGAGACACAACAACCCCATCACCTCAACCCACTAACCCCTGCCTCCCTGGGATGAGATGTGATGGAGAGAGAGAGAGCACACTGTGGGGGTCATAAGTCATAATCAATGTAACGAGCGTGTCCGTCATGCCAGGGTGGGGGGCTGATTATGTTAAACAAGGTAATGTATATAGGACATGCTGTGTGTGTAGGCGGTTTTCACAATGTATTGATAAGGAGGAGGAGGAGGAGGAGGAGGAGGAGGAGGAGGAGGAGGAGGAGGAGGAGGAGGAGGAGGAGGAGGAGGAGGATGATGATGAATGTACCCCCGTGATTGTGTTTGTCAGTGTCAACAGGTTTTTCACAGAAACAGAAGCAGGTGCTCATCTCATCCAGGACCCCCAAGGCCCGGCAGAAGCTGATGCCCCGACTTACCACATTACTCAGAAAACCAGTGTAATATCATTTATAATTCGGTGTAGGACCCCATAGGGCCAGATATTCTTTGTTGAATGTCCTAACTATTAACTATAATTAAATGTTTTTGATAGATTATATGTATAAACTAAATAAGACTTGTGCACATCTTGTTGGACCCCGACTGGAGGTGCAGGTCAGCGCAAGAGATATGTATAAAGCTAAAAGAAAAAAAGTCCTCAGGACTGATTTAGCTTTTTATTTGTTTGGTGCACCAAACAAACAAAAAGCTAAATCAGTCCTGAGGAGTGTGTGGTCCCTTCTTTTAGCTTTATGTATATATGTATATATGTAACGGTTGTGACAACATCACCTCAAACTTTGATGCCCTGAGTGGGAGTCGAACCCCGGTCTCCCACACCGCAGGCAGCAACACAGACCGCTATACCAAGAGGTGAATCCACTTCTAAGTACTGGGTCTACGCGTCTTTTGAGGATGTGAGAGTGAGTTTAACGCATAGCACCGCTACTCACCCCAGCCCTTCTTGACTGCGCTTCACGATACCATCCGTTACAAATATATATATATATATTTATACATAACAGGTTGGTCCGATCACACATTGTGATTGGTCGAGAACGTTCTAAACCGTGAGTATATTCATGATACACTCACGGTTAAATCACCATGAATATACCACTGCACTGGCTTTAGAATGTTGTAGAACGTTTTAACTGCCATTCATCAAACGGAAACGGTGTCAACATGACCTACTCCACGGACAACGTTACATTTGATTTAACGTACCCGTTAACCATAAACGAGTGGATATATATAGAGGACGGGCCTACATCTATACCGGTATTCAGAAAAACAGCATTTTTAGACATGCCAATTGCCAATCCAACGCATCACAGCCATGGCAATATTCATAATATTCCACTGGTTCTCGTGTATTATAGCTTGAATATATATTTATTTGTATAATATTTTTTATACACAAGATGTATGTTGTTTAATTACATTATGTTTGACCCCCGACCCGGCGGCATGGGCGGGCATTAGGGGTCCGGGCCCGCCCACTGACTCAGCTGTGCCCGCCCTGGTGATAAAAAAAAAATATATCTATTTGAGAAGGACTTAACAAAAAAGTTCAGGAATGAGTAGAGGGACAGAAGATTTCACTCTGTCCCCAAACGCCGCTTGCCGCTCTACTAATGATGGTGAGTAGCCTGTGGAGGAATTTTGTTAGCTTTTTTATGCACCTTATTTTTTTCAGTTCAGTTCAGGTTGTCAGTGAATTCAGAAGTGTTGAATAAATGGAGACTTTTCAAAGATATAGAATAGAATAGAATAGAAATGTATTATCCTGAGGGAAATTTGACACTGCAAATCCCTCAACATTAAACATTTAGACAGAACAAGTCACGAATAAGAATAACAAAACAAATGGCCTAATAATAGAATAAAATGAAATAGAATGCAAATTGAATAAAATATACAGTAAATAAATACAGCAAAAATATACTGAAGTCTACAGTAGGTGTAATATTGCACAGTGCTGTTTAAAAAGTAAGAGTCCAGGAAGATGGTAACTGTCACTCTGTGCTCAGTGATGCAGTGAGGCACAGTGATGCATTGTATAGTCTGATGGCTGTCGGAATGAAGGACTTCCTGTGCCGTTCAGTGCTGCATTTAGGTAGTGTGAGCCTATAACATAGCAGCCAAAGGAAAATTATCAGAGCCCCTCTTCCGTTGGTAACGGAGAGAGGAGTGATCGGGGAGCGGGCTGTTCGCGGCAGAATGACGACGGCTTGTATTTCCCAAGCCGAGTACACCCAACATGGCCGATCCCTCGGCCGCCAAGGCTGTCGGCCTTGTGGACCCCTGTTGACTCTCCGCCCAGGGTACCACTGGCGGGGGAAACATGGCCGCCTGTCGAGGGCCTCGCCACAGTCGCTGACGAGGCCGTGCTCCAACCTCTGGCTGCATAGCACTGTCGCCTCACAGCAAGAAGGTCCAGGGTTCGAATCCCGCTTGGGGACCAGGTTTCCATGATGCCAGTTACCCAGGTGGGGTATCTCCCAGGCCTTTCTGTGTGGAGTTTGCATGTTCTCCCCGTGCTCGCAAGGGTTTCCCCCCCCGATAAGATAAACCCAATGGAAAAACATGCACAACAACAAGATCGCTAACGCTGTGGCGTCCTTGACGAAGACGGACAGGAGCACTTGGATTGGTCCCCTGGCGCGGCTCACGTGGCGCCTGTCTGCTCCCGGCTGCCCTTGGGGGGGAAGGACGACGGGATGGGTTAATCGCAGATACGCATTGTATGCATGGTTCGCATGTGTGCCAAATGGTGACCTCGGAGCAGGTCCTAAAAATTATTATAGCGTGAGGCGGTGTGGGACCCAGATCAATAATCGCCTGCGCCTCCGCAGAACGACCAAAGAGTCCCTCTGTGGAAAAAGGAGCCGTGAACCGTTCTTCTTCCCCAAGAGGAGATTGCTCCAACCAGAAATGCCTATTAACAAGCGTTGATAGCATCCTAATCCTCCCCGCAGTTATAGCTTGCGACTGAGTCAAGATCTCTATAACACCAAAAACATGCTAAATGTTTTCAGCGTCGGCTCGTCCTGTAGCCCCACTACCCGACGCTAATGTGGACAGAAAAACAGTCAGCTGAGCCACAACACTGGCCACCGCTAAATTCCATCCTGCAGCAGTATAGCTCTCATCAGTCCATACTGCCACCCGCCGGGCCGACTCGCTCTCAAGCATCGGCTTCCGGGTGGGACACCGTCCAACCCCGCCGGGGCACAGGATCGATGCTACCTGGCTACTTAGCCACGGCACACCCGCCCTGCACCCTGTTGTCAACCCATTTACCCGTAAAAAGGGTAAATAGGACTCAGCAAAACCCCCCACATTAGCTACCGACTGACCTTCATCAATGAACCGGTTAAGAGGAGGGAAAAGCGGCAACATCCCACGGCGGGGAACATTAGAACAGTGACCCAGCATTTCAGCATTAGCGTTAGCATTAGCGTTAGCATTAGTGTTAGCAGCACGCTCCAGGATCGCCTGGAAACCGTCCACTTCAGGTGAATGTTCACCAAACCATCCCGCCCCTGGCGCCGATACACAACTCGGTTGTGTAACAAAACAACCAGCATTACTAACACTAGCATCAATGCCTGATGACACAGGGCCTACCTGTGTGCGAGCCGGCTCGATAGCCAAACCTTGCACGCTGTCCCTCGATCTGCTGCCACAAGACGAGGAAACATCAGAATAGACCCGACGTGTCGTTGGAACATGCCCCGAAGATTCCAGGGGTAAGCAAATCTCCGGTAAACATTCAATATTACGCAATTTCTCTAAACTTTTCATATCAACTAGTTGCATAGGGTGTCTCATGCATCCGCTATGATGGAAACGAAAATAGAGGAAGAGTGAGTGGTGACCACGCCTAGTACTATATAGTACGCCACTAGGGCGGGGCTGGCAGGTGCTGGGTGTATTGGTTTTTACTTGTTGATGGAGTACACTAGGTACATGAGATGAGGTATATCTCGGTATGGCTTAAGAGCGGGACGCGATGCCAGTACGAGTATATAACTACTAAACCCTGCATGGACTCTAGTGCAGTGTGTATTATGACTCTTAACCACTAAACCCTGCAGACTCTAGTGCAGTGTGTATTATGACTCTTAACCACTAAACCCTGCAGACTCTAGTGCAGTGTGTATTATGACTCTTAACCACTAAACCCTGCAGACTCTAGTGCAGTGTGTATTATGACTCTTAACCACTAAAGTCTACAGACTCTAGCACAGTGTGTATTATGACTCTTATGAATGAATGAATAGTTTTATTTTCGGTCTTTGTTTACAGATAAATCAAAAACACACGTGTGGACTTTCAAAAGGAAAAGAAAAAAAAATCACAAATATACATATTCAAAGTGAGCTCACACACAAAATCCAAACTCAATGACCGAAAAAAGGAATAGGCTGAAGCACATGCTTATTTTTGCCTATCCTTTACAATTCTTAAAAACTAAATATACTTTAATATAAGAAAGAAAAATGTTAAATATGCTGCAAGATATTATTTTTTTCTCTTTCTTTAAGAGAAAAAAGAAAAGAGAAAATAAATGTTTGATGTTTTACTCAAAACTGTACTCCTGAATTATTTTATCCTTCAGGGCCTTTTTAAATCTCCCCTGAGAGGTACACAACTTTAACCCATCACTAAGACTATTCCACAATTTAACTCCCGAAATGTAAACACATCTAGCTTTTACATTAGTTCTTACCTTTTATGTTTTAAGAATACACAACAGTGTGTATTATGACTCTTAACCACTAAACCCTGCAGACTCTAGCACAGTGTGTACTATGACTCTTAACCACTAAACCCTGCAGACTCTAGCACAGTGTGTATTATGACTCTTAACCACTAAACCCTGCAGACTCTAGTGCAGTGTGTACTATGACAGGGCATGGTACTGTATACAGTCCCTAGTCTGCACCTGTTGTCTACTGTTTACTTTTATTCATGTTTTATATTCAAAAATACTTTTGTACTACCTATATTTATTGTCTTCCTATTACCCTGCCCTTACCTGTACCCCCCCCCCCCCCCTGTGCTGCTATGACACCTAAATATCCTCAATAGAATAGAATAGAATAGAAATACTTTACTCATCCCGAGGGAAATTTGGCACTACAAATCACTCACAGTAAACATTTAGGTAGACAAAACAAAGTCATGAATAAGAATTAAAAAAAATAAGCCTAAGAATAAAGAATAAAATAAGCCTAAGAATAAAATAATAATAATAAAATACGTCCGGGATTTACATTTCCTATGTTATGTATATACATTCTAATATAAAATATACAGTAAAAATATACAGCAATCTACAGTAAGTGTACAGTAAGTGTAATATTGAACAATGTTGTTTTAAAAGTAACCCTCATTTATCAACAATTCTTTGAAAGTGTTCTATTTTTGTACTTAAGCACAGAATTTAGAATGTGTGTATGCACAGAAATATCGGGATTTATCAACCGTGCGTACACGGGTCCTACGCACACTCCGTATTGATAAATACCATTTGTTCTTACCGTCAATGCTCGTGCATGATTATCCATATATGGTAATGAAACACCCCCCATGGGATGTGAAATAATGGACTGACCTGAGCGAACTCTGAGAAACTCCACAAGCGAGAATGTTCACGGAGGCGCTGTCGAACCAAGAAGGCACAACCCGTGTTATGGGATAAATAAAAGGCTGGCGGACTTGTACATGGTGATGTCAGATATCAATGACTCCCTAAGTCCATTGCTGCAATTCTGCCTGGACTGCTCAAAATACTAATAAAGACCGTTAACCACTGTTTGGCGTTGGTGTGTCATTATAACCATGCTGGAATATGAATGCCTTTATTAGTTTTGTTCGATTGGCTACCGGGTATAATATGATTTGTAGAGGCATACAATCTATTTTGTTGTCGGTATTAGGTAGCCTATATAGTCTGGTCAGTTTAGGCATAATGGCTGCAAAAAATGATTAACATTTGAGCCAATGTTTTTCTGTTCATTTAGGGCCTGATAAACAAAAAAATGCAAGGAGCCCAAAAATTTGCTAGGCGAAGTCCCTGAAACGGCCACGCCCACTTTTTAGGCCTGGCATTTTGTATCTCGGCTCCTGAAGGTCACAGAGAGTTGATTTTGGGCTCAAAAGTTGCGGAAACACCACATTTATATTAGTGTTATGAACAAACATATGCACTAAAACCTTTACTTTTTCAGATATTTGTGAAAAATCACTGCCATTCCGCCACGGCCGTTTTGGCTACGGCCGAAATTCAAAACCGCTCTGGGTGTATTGCGTATCATGGGAGAAGAGTTTTCTCATTCATACTTTGCTTTTATGGGTGGGCTGCACCTTGAGAAGGCTTCTCTGGTCTGTGTTGGCCAGTTGATAAAAGGAACTGGCCTGGATACCATCTTAACCTCAGCTAATCTGAACATCACTGGTCTGACAACTGCTTTATGTGATGTGAAATCCATAAAGAAAGCTAGATACTGCATTCAAATCCTGGCTGTGGTCCTGGCCAATAAGAGAGACGAGGCATTCCAGGCAAAACATCTAGAGGACAACAGTTTGATTTGGAGCAATTGGGTGGCCAATGAAAACAGCCCCATGTTTCACTACTGGACCAATGTCCTTGAAGCAATCAAGAAGGATCTTATCTTCATCAGATACTTTCGGGAGGCCAACTTCATCATGATGGTCAGTGGACTTGAGCAGCTCATTCCTTCTTACTTTGCACTTGATCATACACACTATGCCAGATGGACATCAGTGTTTCTTCAGGATCTCAAAGAGCTCAAATGGAGACACCCAGAGTTGTTCAAGGAATTTCTATCAGGCTCTTTCGCAGTAAACACCAGAGGTAACCGATTTTCGAAGATTGTATGTGATCAAAAGCAGGAGCATAATATAAAGGTCATCAAGTCTGACACTGGATACGTTGATATCATCAATCGGGAAGATCAGGAATTCTTCAGGAAACTCGAACTTGCCCTACCCGAAATCCAGTGCTAACTAGCTGAGGTCGAAGGTCAAGATCTAGCACACGGACACAAAGAAATGCTGGACTCCTTCAAGGAAACGTTTTCAAGCCACACTCTCAAGGTGTATCAGGGGATCCTTACCAACCCCTTCAACCAAGCTCAGTTCATGAGGTTGAACTCATCCATTCCCTTCCCAGATGTGGTAACTAAAGATGCCAGCCTTGTTTTTACAGTTGGCAAAACACAGCATGACCAGTTTGTGCAGGAGCGATTTGTATATGCTCAGAAGGATGTTAGTGCGAAAATCCCCCGAAATGCCCTGAAACTCCCAAGTTCAGGTGCAAAAGTCCAGCTTGCTAGCCCTGCAATCAAGCCACCTAAAGGAACCTTTGCAAAGCTGAAGGAGGCCTGCAGATCAAGAGAAGAGACAGGAGGCTCTTTGGTGGTGAATTCACAGGTAAATCTAGTTGATATAATTTCAAAGTTATTCAATGTTTTAGACGCAGGCAACTTTCGTCTTACCAGATTCTCGATACAGTGACGTTCAATTATTCATTTTATAAGTGAATTGATTTGACAGTGCTATTTTAGTTTTGGTAAAACTATTCATTTCAATCACAGGTTTACCAGAAGCCCTGTCAAGAAAAGATGGAGACATTTATCACAGCCAAAAGTCTCAAATCCTGAAGGACATCGGAGTACAAGTTCAATCTACAGCCTCAGAGGAACTTGTGATAGATCTATCTGTGCAAGTACGGATCCTGGCGAAGTCTCTCACCAAAGGCATGACATTCCGGGACTTTGTCTTCAAGGTGTTGAACAGCGTTGCCAAGATTGGTCATGACAAAGGAGCAAATCGTATTGACATTGTGGCTGACCTCTACCAGACTATGAACATTAAGACTGCGACTAGGAATAATCGGGGGTCAGCAGGTAGTTCACAGATGGCCTTCAGCGAGAATGACACTGTGCCGGAATCTAAGCAATTCTTTGAAGGTTTTCTGTCTAATGAAGACAACAAGGTAGCCCTGAATTTAATGTTTGCCAGGATTGCTAAGGAACATGCATGGAACTGGAGCAAGGAGTTCAGCATCACCTACGGCAGGAAGATCCTTGCAAACGTTGGCGAAAATGTTGAGATCCAGCTTTATAACCGCATAGAGACGCTTGAGGAGGCTAACAACCGCATAATTTGCCATGAGATGGACATGCTAAACAAGGGGATCAAGTCAGTTACGGTTAGAACAATCAACTCCGATGTAGTTGTCATCCTACTAGGGTTCACTACAAAGTTCCTGTCAGTATGTTGTGATTTGCAACTTCGTCGACTTTGCTGTTCCGGACAAATGCCAGTTCTACTCAATCACAGAAGCACACAAGAAGCTTGGTGGAGATGTGGCTGATGCCATGCCTGTGTTCCATTATTTCAGTGGCTGTGATTCTGTGAGCGCCTTCTTTGGCCACTCAAAGAATGCTCAATTCAAAGCCTGGATGAACCACCAAGTTGACAGAGCTCACTGCTGCATTGAGAGGACTAAGTTGCTGCCCTAGTATTGAGACTGTTAGGAACAGCATGGAAGTTATTGAACTCTGGGTAATGAGCTGGTACAACAAGGCTGGACTGTACGACTGTGCAAGTATAGATGGACTCAGATTACAGCTGTTCAAGCAGTCAGTTAAAGATGAGCTGCGAGACCTGCCCCAAAGACAGGATGCACTTCTACAGCATCTGTTGAGAGATACAGTCCAGGCAGGATGGCTGTGGGGGAACAGCCTTCTACAACTCCCTTGTCCCCCGGTTGTTGAATGGGGATGGACTACCGATGGGGAGAAACTCTTCGTCAAGTGGAGCACAGTTTCCGCAGGAGACACATTGTCTCAGGTAACAGGGGTGTGTAGCTGCAGATCTAATAAATGCACCTCATGTTCTTGTGCTGGCAGGGGGATGAAATGTATTGCAAGTGCCTCAGCAAGTGTTTGAATCATGTGTGATGGGATGTGTGATGTGTTCAAATAAAGTTTTTTTGGGGGCGGCTGGGTGGTGCAGCGGACATTGCGCTCGTCACCAACGCAAGAGACACCGGGTTTGACTCCGGCTGTCGGCGTTGCCTCCGGCTTGGGCCAGCCGTCATACTAACTCAAAGTTAGCGGGTGGAAGTCGATGGGTGGTAATCTGGACATTGAGGACAGCAACTCCTACAGGTCGGTTGGGGACGCCTGCACAGCAGAGACAGGAAATGGCGGGGGTAGTGTGAGCCTCCCACACGTTACACCTCGCCAATGAAAGTCCACGCTGGCAGGTGAAAAGATGTGACAGGCTGCCTCCTCGTGTATCGGAGGGGACACGTGATGCAAGGCTTCTATCCTCCCTACAACCGGCCAGTGGGGGGCAAATGCAAGCAACGTTCAAGACAGGGGAGGGAAGAATTGGCACAGTGGAATTGGGATGGAAAATAGAAAAAGAGGAGAAAAAGTGGATAACATTCTTTTAGTTTTTTTGGACTTCAAGTGGTTTGCTTTGTTTCTTGGGTGGTTGTTGGGGTCCTCATCTTATAACAAAGCCTCAACCTAAACACTAGTATGACCCATGAGTAGATTTAGAACTTTGGCCCAAACTAACTGCATGGCCTTCATTAGCAGATTTGGCTGAAGTGGCTTGGGAGCTGATCAATTCAGAGATAAAAAAAGGTTTTTCATGAATATCTCAAAAAGTTAAGGTTTTATGGCATGTTTGTTCATAACACTAATATAAATGTGGTGTTTCCGCAACTTTTGAGCCCAAAATCAACTCTCTGTGACCTCCAGGAGCAGAGATACAACATTTCAGGTCTAAAAAGTGGGCGTGGCCGTTTCAGAGACTTCGCCTACCAAATTTTTTGGGCTCCTTGCTTTTTTTTCTTTATTGGACCCTAAATGAACAGAAAAACATTGGCTCAAATGTTAATCATGATTTGCAGCCTTGACCCCATATTTGCCCCAAACTGACCAGACTAATATGAATTACATATAATAGCAGCCATAGCCTACATTATGCAACAGTAACTTGCGCATATATAATATATCATATCATATTCCTATATGTCTCCCAGGAATCGTGGGGCTCTGGGGAATAAAGGTTGGGAACCCCTGCTATAGCCCATATCCTTTACAATGTTATAGGCTATTTTATTTACAGTTTACTCCAGCCTACCCAGCATGTAATACGTTCTTTGTTAGAACTCAACTCGTTATTATTTTGTCCATAGATTGCAGAAGTGCGGGAACGTTTTGATTTATGTTTGGAAGGCTTTGACATTGTGGGACGGGGTGGGTGGAGTTTCGAAGTTATGCAAGCAGAATACATGTTATGGTTTGTAACCGACCCCAATCGCACAACACAAGACAGGTATGATGGTTTGCCAAGAAACAGATATTTATTCAGAACAGGGAAAAAGGGCACTGTCCCTTTAAGGGAGAAAACACAAAACACTGGAATAACACAAGAGGGGAAGGTAAAGTGCCTTTAAGAGGCGGGCAGGAAAAGGGAACACTATGGGAAGGTAAGGGAACGCCTAAGGGAAGGTTAAGGGAACGCCTAGGGACAGAGGAACTAGAGACTAGGAGAACTAGGGACAAGGAGAACTAGGGACAGAGGACTAGGGACTAGGAGAGCTAGGGATAGAGGACTAGGGACTAGGAGAACTAGGGATAGAGGACTAGGGACTAGGAGAACTAGGGACAGAGGACTAGGGACTAGGAGAACTAGGGACAGAGGCCCGCGGCGGCGGGCTGGGGACAGGGAGGACTGGTGGAAACACCTGGGCCGCTCTGCAGAACTCTCGGCAGATCTCCGAGGTGGTAACGGCGGCCGAGAGGGAGAGAGGAGAGGGTTAATGTACAAAGGGGAAAAACAGAGCAGATGCAGGAGAGGTGACCAGTCCAAATACCAAAGTTAAACAAAGTAAAACTATCTTCGTGAAAAATACACAAAGAGCAAAGTACCCAAACAAATACAAAGAGAATACTATCTTTGGTGTGAACAAACACACAGTGGGAGATGTAACGTCCAAAATAATATCCAAGTGAAACAAACAGAGGCACAACGCTGGGTGAGTGACTGTCAGATTAAAAAGGTGGTAATTCTTCAGTGTTAGAAACACACGAAAACGGAGATGATCTAGACAGTCAAAACTCACCCAGACGTATGCGTAATGGTGCAGGAACAGCAGCGGCGGCGAGGGTGTCGCCACCGGGTAGCTGGCTGTCCGAGCCGAGAACAGAGTGGTGCTGGAAACAGGCGGCGGTGGCGAGGGTGTCGCCACCGGGTAGCCGACTGTCCGAGCCGAGGACAGAGTGGTGCTGGAACAGGCGGCGGTGGCGAGGGTGTCGCCACCGGGAAGCCGGCTGTCCGAGCCGAGGACAGAGTGGTGCGCCACAACTTGGAGTGATAATATCCACGAGAGAACAAAACAGAGGCATTACGCTGGGTGAGTGACTCAACAGTCAAAACTCACCCAGGAGGCAACACGCTGGATGAGTGACTTAACAATCAAAACTCACCCAGGAGGCAACACGCTGGATGAGTGACTTAACAATCAAAACTCACCCAGGCGTATGCGTAATGGTGCAGGAACAGCAGCGGCGATGGCGAGGGTGTCGTCACCGGGTAGCCGACTGTCGGAGCCGAGGAACAGAGTGGTGCGCCACTGCTTGAGTGCGCACCGGAACCGAGAGACGCATCTGGTGCGTCTGCGTGGAGGAGTGTGCCAAGCACGAAGGTCTGGAAGATGCGCGTCGGCGCGCTGAGGTCTGGAGAGCGTGCCAAGCTCGAAGGTCTGGAAGATGCGCGTCTGCGCTGGTCTGGAGAGCGTGCCAAGCTCGAAGGTCTGGTAGATGCGCGTCTGCGCGCTGAGGTCTGGAGAGCGTGCCAAGCTCGAGGGTCTGGAAGATGCGCGTCTGCGCTGGTCTGGAGAGCGTGCCAAGCTCGAAGGTCTGGTAGATGCGCGTCTGCGCGCTGAGGTCTGGAGAGCGTGCCAAGCTCGAGGGTCTGGAAGATGCGCGTTGCGCGCTGGTCTGGAGAGCGTGCCAAGCTCGAGCGTCCTTGGAAGATGCGCGTTGCGCGCTGAGGACTGGAGAGCGTGCCAAGCTCGAGGGTCTGGAAGATGCGCGTTGTGCGCTGGTCTGGAGAGCGTGCCAAGCTCGAGCGTCCTTGGAAGATGCGCGTTGCGCGCTGAGGACTGGAGAGCGTGCCAAGCTCGAGGGTCTGGAAGATGCGCGTTGCGCGCTGGTCTGGAGAGCGTGCCAAGCTCGAGCGTCCTTGGAAGATGCGCGTTGCGCGCTGAGGACTGGAGAGCGTGCCAAGCTCGAGGGTCTGGAAGATGCGCGTTGCGCGCTGGTCTGGAGAGCGTGCCAAGCTCGAGCGTCCTTGGAAGATGCGCGTTGCGCGCTGAGGACTGGAGAGCGTCTGCGCTGGTCTGGATGTGCGTCAGGACGAACAGCTGCGCGGGGGTCTGCAGTGGAACGCTGGGGTGCCTCCCGTGGAAGTACAGGGAGCGCAGACCAGTCTCCCCCACAGGCAACGGCGACAGCTGGCGAAGGCTGGAGCAAACATCTCGACGCCGGAGAATGGAACAGCATAGGCAGACAGAGGATCTCCCGAAAGAGTCTAGATGTTTAGAGAATATGACTCGGCAAGTATACAACACGACCCCACGCCGAAACGAGGGGAAGCGCCCTGGTATTTAAAGCCCACAGGGGAACTAATTAGCCTGCCACCACAGGTGCGAGAGGTAATTGATAATCGAACAGGTGTGGCCACTGAGAGTAAAGAACGAGAGGGTGGGGGCTAGAGAGAGTGAGTAGGGAATTCCTAACAGTAGGCTTAAAGAAGACAGAGAAAGTTGGTGAGCAGCGGACAAAACCTCACAGTACCCCCCCCTCAACGGGAGCCACCCGGCGACCCAAAACAAATACAGACAGAGTGGCAGGGGGCAAAACAAGACAAAAGGTACTGGCCAAGCCAGCAGGGGAAGCCACCACAAGAGTGGGGCTAGCAAAAGAAACAGGGTCGCCAAGGGGTAACTAGGGTAGCAGAGGGGCAACAGGAGGAACTGGCCTAGAGGAAACCGGGCCCAGAGGAACCGGGTCAGGAGGAACTGGGTCCAGAGAACTAGCCTAGAGAACTGGCCAAGAGAACTGGCCTAGAGAACCGGTCTAGAGAACTGGTCTAGAGGAACTGGTCTAGAGGAACTGAGGGGCAAGCAGGGTAGCTAAGGGGTAACCATGGTAGCACCGGGAAGGGGCTAGCAGAGGGAAAGGGTAGCCGCCAGGGCACCGAGCTACAGGGCCTATGCTAGCTGTACTGTTACATCAACATAGAGGCTGCGCAAGCTGCCGGAGCTAGGCTAGCAGAGGGAAAGGGTAGCTGCCAAGGCACTGATAGCTACAGGGCCTATGCTAGCTGTACTGCTACATCAACATAGAGGCTGCGCTAGCTGCCGAGCTAGGCTAGCAGGGGGAAAGGGTAGCTGCCAAGGCACTGATAGCTACAGGGCCTATGCCAGCTGTACTGCTACATTAACATAGAGGCTGCGCTAGCTGCCGGAGCTAGGCTGGCAGACAGGGCTGGACCAGCATGAGAGAACAAGCTAGCTGGAAGGACAGTCCTAGCCGTGAGAGATAAACTGACCTTGCTAGCTGAAAGGGCAGTCCTAGCAGTGGGATAAACTACACAAAAAAGTGGAGGCCATGCAGAGGGACCGGGTTAGCTGCTTGGGCCTGGCTAGCTACAGGGCCTATGCCAGCTGCAAGGCTGCATTAACATAGAGGCTGTGCTAACAGCCGGGGCTAAGCTAGCAGACTGGGGCTCTGCTGAGGGACTGGGTTAGCTGCCAGGGCATGGCTAGCTACAGGGCCTATGCCAGCAGTAAGGGCTGCATTAACATAGAGGCTGTGCTAGCCGCCGGGGCAAAGCTAGCAGACAGGGCCATGCCGGTAGTAGAGGCCTAACAAGCTGCAGGGGGGTCAAACAGGGCTAAGAGGGGAGCTAAACAGGGAAGCTAAACAGGGCTTACAGGGAAGCAAATGGGGGAGTCAACAGGCTAACAGGGGAGCTAACCGGGGAGACCAACAAGCTAACAGGGGAGCTAACAGGCTAACAAGGAAGCTAGAGGGGAGCTAGAGGGAACAAGAAAAAAAAAAAGGCAAACTCAACATACACCGTCTGTGCTGGCTGGGGTCGTCGATTTCGTGGGGTCGTACTGTTATGGTTTGTAACCGACCCCAATCGCACAACACAAGACAGGTATGATGGTTTGCCAAGAAACAGATATTTATTCAGAACAGGGAAAAAGGGCACTGTCCCTTTAAGGGAGAAAACACAAAACACTGGAATAACACAAGAGGGGAAGGTAAAGTGCCTTTAAGAGGCGGGCAGGAAAAGGGAACACTATGGGAAGGTAAGGGAACGCCTAAGGGAAGGTTAAGGGAACGCCTAGGGACAGAGGAACTAGAGACTAGGAGAACTAGGGACAAGGAGAACTAGGGACAGAGGACTAGGGACTAGGAGAGCTAGGGATAGAGGACTAGGGACTAGGAGAACTAGGGATAGAGGACTAGGGACTAGGAGAACTAGGGACAGAGGACTAGGGACTAGGAGAACTAGGGACAGAGGCCCGCGGAGGCGGGCTGGGGACAGGGAGGACTGGTGGAAACACCTGGGCCGCTCTGCAGAACTCTCGGCAGATCTCCGAGGTGGTAACGGCGGCCGAGAGGGAGAGAGGAGAGGGTTAATGTACAAAGGGGAAAAACAGAGCAGATGCAGGAGAGGTGACCAGTCCAAATACCAAAGTTAAACAAAGTAAAACTATCTTCGTGAAAAATACACAAAGAGCAAAGTACCCAAACAAATACAAAGAGAATACTATCTTTGGTGTGAACAAACACACAGTGGGAGATGTAACGTCCAAAATAATATCCAAGTGAAACAAACAGAGGCACAACGCTGGGTGAGTGACTGTCAGATTAAAAAGGTGGTAATTCTTCAGTGTTAGAAACACACGAAAACGGAGATGATCTAGACAGTCAAAACTCACCCAGACGTATGCGTAATGGTGCAGGAACAGCAGCGGCGGCGAGGGTGTCGCCACCGGGTAGCTGGCTGTCCGAGCCGAGAACAGAGTGGTGCTGGAAACAGGCGGCGGTGGCGAGGGTGTCGCCACCGGGTAGCCGACTGTCCGAGCCGAGGACAGAGTGGTGCTGGAACAGGCGGCGGTGGCGAGGGTGTCGCCACCGGGAAGCCGGCTGTCCGAGCCGAGGACAGAGTGGTGCGCCACAACTTGGAGTGATAATATCCACGAGAGAACAAAACAGAGGCATTACGCTGGGTGAGTGACTCAACAGTCAAAACTCACCCAGGAGGCAACACGCTGGATGAGTGACTTAACAATCAAAACTCACCCAGGAGGCAACACGCTGGATGAGTGACTTAACAATCAAAACTCACCCAGGCGTATGCGTAATGGTGCAGGAACAGCAGCGGCGATGGCGAGGGTGTCGTCACCGGGTAGCCGACTGTCGGAGCCGAGGAACAGAGTGGTGCGCCACTGCTTGAGTGCGCACCGGAACCGAGAGACGCATCTGGTGCGTCTGCGTGGAGGAGTGTGCCAAGCACGAAGGTCTGGAAGATGCGCGTCGGCGCGCTGAGGTCTGGAGAGCGTGCCAAGCTCGAAGGTCTGGAAGATGCGCGTCTGCGCTGGTCTGGAGAGCGTGCCAAGCTCGAAGGTCTGGTAGATGCGCGTCTGCGCGCTGAGGTCTGGAGAGCGTGCCAAGCTCGAGGGTCTGGAAGATGCGCGTCTGCGCTGGTCTGGAGAGCGTGCCAAGCTCGAAGGTCTGGTAGATGCGCGTCTGCGCGCTGAGGTCTGGAGAGCGTGCCAAGCTCGAGGGTCTGGAAGATGCGCGTTGCGCGCTGGTCTGGAGAGCGTGCCAAGCTCGAGCGTCCTTGGAAGATGCGTGTTGCGCGCTGAGGACTGGAGAGCGTGCCAAGCTCGAGGGTCTGGAAGATGCGCGTTGTGCGCTGGTCTGGAGAGCGTGCCAAGCTCGAGCGTCCTTGGAAGATGCGCGTTGCGCGCTGAGGACTGGAGAGCGTGCCAAGCTCGAGGGTCTGGAAGATGCGCGTTGCGCGCTGGTCTGGAGAGCGTGCCAAGCTCGAGCGTCCTTGGAAGATGCGCGTTGCGCGCTGAGGACTGGAGAGCGTGCCAAGCTCGAGGGTCTGGAAGATGCGCGTTGCGCGCTGGTCTGGAGAGCGTGCCAAGCTCGAGCGTCCTTGGAAGATGCGCGTTGCGCGCTGAGGACTGGAGAGCGTCTGCGCTGGTCTGGATGTGCGTCAGGACGAACAGCTGCGCGGGGGTCTGCAGTGGAACGCTGGGGTGCCTCCCGTGGAAGTACAGGGAGCGCAGACCAGTCTCCCCCACAGGCAACGGCGACAGCTGGCGAAGGCTGGAGCAAACATCTCGACGCCGGAGAATGGAACAGCATAGGCAGACAGAGGATCTCCCGAAAGAGTCTAGATGTTTAGAGAATATGACTCGGCAAGTATACAACACGACCCCACGCCGAAACGAGGGGAAGCGCCCTGGTATTTAAAGCCCACAGGGGAACTAATTAGCCTGCCACCACAGGTGCGAGAGGTAATTGATAATCGAACAGGTGTGGCCACTGAGAGTAAAGAACGAGAGGGTGGGGGCTAGAGAGAGTGAGTAGGGAATTCCTAACAGTAGGCTTAAAGAAGACAGAGAAAGTTGGTGAGCAGCGGACAAAACCTCACAGTACCCCCCCCTCAACGGGAGCCACCCGGCGACCCAAAACAAATACAGACAGAGTGGCAGGGGGCAAAACAAGACAAAAGGTACTGGCCAAGCCAGCAGGGGAAGCCACCACAAGAGTGGGGCTAGCAAAAGAAACAGGGTCGCCAAGGGGTAACTAGGGTAGCAGAGGGGCAACAGGAGGAACTGGCCTAGAGGAAACCGGGCCCAGAGGAACCGGGTCAGGAGGAACTGGGTCCAGAGAACTAGCCTAGAGAACTGGCCAAGAGAACTGGCCTAGAGAACCGGTCTAGAGAACTGGTCTAGAGGAACTGGTCTAGAGGAACTGAGGGGCAAGCAGGGTAGCTAAGGGGTAACCATGGTAGCACCGGGAAGGGGCTAGCAGAGGGAAAGGGTAGCCGCCAGGGCACCGAGCTACAGGGCCTATGCTAGCTGTACTGTTACATCAACATAGAGGCTGCGCAAGCTGCCGGAGCTAGGCTAGCAGAGGGAAAGGGTAGCTGCCAAGGCACTGATAGCTACAGGGCCTATGCTAGCTGTACTGCTACATCAACATAGAGGCTGCGCTAGCTGCCGAGCTAGGCTAGCAGGGGGAAAGGGTAGCTGCCAAGGCACTGATAGCTACAGGGCCTATGCCAGCTGTACTGCTACATTAACATAGAGGCTGCGCTAGCTGCCGGAGCTAGGCTGGCAGACAGGGCTGGACCAGCATGAGAGAACAAGCTAGCTGGAAGGACAGTCCTAGCCGTGAGAGATAAACTGACCTTGCTAGCTGAAAGGGCAGTCCTAGCAGTGGGATAAACTACACAAAAAAGTGGAGGCCATGCAGAGGGACCGGGTTAGCTGCTTGGGCCTGGCTAGCTACAGGGCCTATGCCAGCTGCAAGGCTGCATTAACATAGAGGCTGTGCTAACAGCCGGGGCTAAGCTAGCAGACTGGGGCTCTGCTGAGGGACTGGGTTAGCTGCCAGGGCATGGCTAGCTACAGGGCCTATGCCAGCAGTAAGGGCTGCATTAACATAGAGGCTGTGCTAGCCGCCGGGGCAAAGCTAGCAGACAGGGCCATGCCGGTAGTAGAGGCCTAACAAGCTGCAGGGGGGTCAAACAGGGCTAAGAGGGGAGCTAAACAGGGAAGCTAAACAGGGCTTACAGGGAAGCAAATGGGGGAGTCAACAGGCTAACAGGGGAGCTAACCGGGGAGACCAACAAGCTAACAGGGGAGCTAACAGGCTAACAAGGAAGCTAGAGGGGAGCTAGAGGGAACAAGAAAAAAAAAAAGGCAAACTCAACATACACCGTCTGTGCTGGCTGGGGTCGTCGATTTCGTGGGGTCGTACTGTTATGGTTTGTAACCGACCCCAATCGCACAACACAAGACAGGTATGATGGTTTGCCAAGAAACAGATATTTATTCAGAACAGGGAAAAAGGGCACTGTCCCTTTAAGGGAGAAAACACAAAACACTGGAATAACACAAGAGGGGAAGGTAAAGTGCCTTTAAGAGGCGGGCAGGAAAAGGGAACACTATGGGAAGGTAAGGGAACGCCTAAGGGAAGGTTAAGGGAACGCCTAGGGACAGAGGAACTAGAGACTAGGAGAACTAGGGACAAGGAGAACTAGGGACAGAGGACTAGGGACTAGGAGAGCTAGGGATAGAGGACTAGGGACTAGGAGAACTAGGGATAGAGGACTAGGGACTAGGAGAACTAGGGACAGAGGACTAGGGACTAGGAGAACTAGGGACAGAGGCCCGCGGAGGCGGGCTGGGGACAGGGAGGACTGGTGGAAACACCTGGGCCGCTCTGCAGAACTCTCGGCAGATCTCCGAGGTGGTAACGGCGGCCGAGAGGGAGAGAGGAGAGGGTTAATGTACAAAGGGGAAAAACAGAGCAGATGCAGGAGAGGTGACCAGTCCAAATACCAAAGTTAAACAAAGTAAAACTATCTTCGTGAAAAATACACAAAGAGCAAAGTACCCAAACAAATACAAAGAGAATACTATCTTTGGTGTGAACAAACACACAGTGGGAGATGTAACGTCCAAAATAATATCCAAGTGAAACAAACAGAGGCACAACGCTGGGTGAGTGACTGTCAGATTAAAAAGGTGGTAATTCTTCAGTGTTAGAAACACACGAAAACGGAGATGATCTAGACAGTCAAAACTCACCCAGACGTATGCGTAATGGTGCAGGAACAGCAGCGGCGGCGAGGGTGTCGCCACCGGGTAGCTGGCTGTCCGAGCCGAGAACAGAGTGGTGCTGGAAACAGGCGGCGGTGGCGAGGGTGTCGCCACCGGGTAGCCGACTGTCCGAGCCGAGGACAGAGTGGTGCTGGAACAGGCGGCGGTGGCGAGGGTGTCGCCACCGGGAAGCCGGCTGTCCGAGCCGAGGACAGAGTGGTGCGCCACAACTTGGAGTGATAATATCCACGAGAGAACAAAACAGAGGCATTACGCTGGGTGAGTGACTCAACAGTCAAAACTCACCCAGGAGGCAACACGCTGGATGAGTGACTTAACAATCAAAACTCACCCAGGAGGCAACACGCTGGATGAGTGACTTAACAATCAAAACTCACCCAGGCGTATGCGTAATGGTGCAGGAACAGCAGCGGCGATGGCGAGGGTGTCGTCACCGGGTAGCCGACTGTCGGAGCCGAGGAACAGAGTGGTGCGCCACTGCTTGAGTGCGCACCGGAACCGAGAGACGCATCTGGTGCGTCTGCGTGGAGGAGTGTGCCAAGCACGAAGGTCTGGAAGATGCGCGTCAGCGCGCTGAGGTCTGGAGAGCGTGCCAAGCTCGAAGGTCTGGAAGATGCGCGTCTGCGCTGGTCTGGAGAGCGTGCCAAGCTCGAAGGTCTGGTAGATGCGCGTCTGCGCGCTGAGGTCTGGAGAGCGTGCCAAGCTCGAGGGTCTGGAAGATGCGCGTCTGCGCTGGTCTGGAGAGCGTGCCAAGCTCGAAGGTCTGGTAGATGCGCGTCTGCGCGCTGAGGTCTGGAGAGCGTGCCAAGCTCGAGGGTCTGGAAGATGCGCGTTGCGCGCTGGTCTGGAGAGCGTGCCAAGCTCGAGCGTCCTTGGAAGATGCGCGTTGCGCGCTGAGGACTGGAGAGCGTGCCAAGCTCGAGGGTCTGGAAGATGCGTGTTGCGCGCTGGTCTGGAGAGCGTGCCAAGCTCGAGCGTCCTTGGAAGATGCGCGTTGCGCGCTGAGGACTGGAGAGCGTGCCAAGCTCGAGGGTCTGGAAGATGCGCGTTGCGCGCTGGTCTGGAGAGCGTGCCAAGCTCGAGCGTCCTTGGAAGATGCGCGTTGCGCGCTGAGGACTGGAGAGCGTGCCAAGCTCGAGGGTCTGGAAGATGCGCGTTGCGCGCTGGTCTGGAGAGCGTGCCAAGCTCGAGCGTCCTTGGAAGATGCGCGTTGCGCGCTGAGGACTGGAGAGCGTCTGCGCTGGTCTGGATGTGCGTCAGGACGAACAGCTGCGCGGGGGTCTGCAGTGGAACGCTGGGGTGCCTCCCGTGGAAGTACAGGGAGCGCAGACCAGTCTCCCCCACAGGCAACGGCGACAGCTGGCGAAGGCTGGAGCAAACATCTCGACGCCGGAGAATGGAACAGCATAGGCAGACAGAGGATCTCCCGAAAGAGTCTAGATGTTTAGAGAATATGACTCGGCAAGTATACAACACGACCCCACGCCGAAACGAGGGGAAGCGCCCTGGTATTTAAAGCCCACAGGGGAACTAATTAGCCTGCCACCACAGGTGCGAGAGGTAATTGATAATCGAACAGGTGTGGCCACTGAGAGTAAAGAACGAGAGGGTGGGGGCTAGAGAGAGTGAGTAGGGAATTCCTAACAGTAGGCTTAAAGAAGACAGAGAAAGTTGGTGAGCAGCGGACAAAACCTCACAATACAAGTCATATCACCCACACGATATATGCTACCTGTATCCAGAACATGTATGCTTTTCATTAATTTAAGACACATTTATTGCAAGGGTTTTGTAATAAACATAAACTCAACAAATAACCTCTGTTCTCGTTGCAATGCGTTTTTAATTATTTCTTATACAGTAGGAAGGGGGAAGAACACTATATTGTGCGTGTTCGTGTAACTTGTATTCTGCTTACACCTTCGGGGTTCCACTTGTTTCGTTTGGCAGTGGCAAAGCCTTTTGAATGTGATCGGGGCGTTCCCGTGTTTCTGCGGTCTGTGCGCAAAATAATAACGAGTTGAGTTAAGCGGAGCGCAGTCAGTACACCCCCTATATTCTGATAACGCTATATATGAACCATGCTGCATTCATTCAGAAGGAAAGACCCATTATTTCAAATGCTATTTATATGGTTTTGACCATAATTACACTACTGTTGCTATTTTACAATTAACTATAATGAATTACGGGGGTCATACAGAACACGTCAGTCAAATTAATGAACAAAAGCTTATTTCTGCGTTGAAACTAATGCATGAAACTGATGAGAGCATATGCCGTCCGTCTGCAGTCTCCATATTCTACCGCCGGGCGCCAGGTACGCACGGCCTGAGTCAAGCACCCGTTCAAATTGATAAGTCACACACTTTGCTTAGAAATGATCGTACGCACGGGTTACGCACATATCTGTGCGTACGCAACATTGATAAATGAGGGCCCCAGGAATATGGTAACTGTCATCCTGTGCTCAGTGATGCAGTGAGGCACAGTGATGCACAGTGATATAAGGAATGAATAAAGGCATATCTTATCTTATCACATCTTATCTGACAGAGTAGTACTAGGAGTTAATTAAACAATGTTATCACAGCTTAAAGAGGAAACACAGTAAGCCAAAGGAGGCTGAATCATACCACCATCACTCAATAGTGCAAACAGTGACTCTGCAGGCTTTATTATCACACTCTGCTCAGGCGGGAGAGCATCGTCATACCGCTGCCCATGAGGAATTATAACGACAACATAAAGTTCACACAGGATGGATTTACAGGGTTCGGTAGTGAGAGTGATTGTGTGGAAGGAGTCCATTCATTAATTTGTGACAACAGGGAGATGGTCACTCTGCTGTGACACACAGCATCGCGTGTTGATGTCTTTTTTTTTTTTTTTTTTTTTATCTTGGCCAGGGACTACAAATTAAATCTAGCCTTCTGGCTAAATCTGGCATATTTACATTTATTGTTGATTAATATGCACTGTCCCTTTTGCCAATAAAATTAGGTGAGAGGTAGTTGTAAGGAGAGGTTAGAGCGAGAAGGTGTCCGTGGTACTGAACCCTGGACTGGCTGAGATACCCCCTTGTGAAACTGACCCTGGACCGGACGACAAACCTGTTACGATTCTGGTTACTGACTACGGTCGGGAACCACCCACCATCTCTGTCACCTGTCACCTGACTGCTGTCACTTGTCATTTGTCATTTAGTGCTGTCACTTAGGGGTTGGCTTCTGATTGGCTGTCACAGGGGTGTGTGTGGAATGTTGGTATTGGTGGCTATTTAACATTCCTTCCTTCTGCTTGTCATTCGTCAGGTCTTCACTATACGCATTCGGAGATAACGCAGCCGGTTCCAGTTCTGGACCACCACTAAGCTCCATTATCTATTCTCTCATTCCTTTGCCCTCGGCATAGTATCCTAGTATTACTCTTTGTGTTCTTTACTATTAAAGTCGAACCTGTTCAAGAGTATACCATCTCCGTCTCTGTGATTGCCTACAACAATTGGAACTCACCTACCTCCATCCTGACACAAACCCTGAGTATTGAACATTCCCTTTTTGTACGAGAGCCTGGAACGTGTTTTGACCCTGGACTGTAATTTGACTACTCTATTGCCCATCGGACCTGTACTGTTGATCAATAAATACCATTGTTTATTGAAATTGTGCTTGTGTGGACATTGGAATTGTTTGTTTTGGTCCGTGTCAAGCCTGAACACCACAAGGCTCATCACAATAATAATAATATAATAAAAAAAATAGTGACTAGTTTACCTTGAGTTATTGTTACCTTGAGTAACTATACTATCAGGGTCCAGAAGCACAGTCTAAGTCCATCATCCAGGACCACAACCACCCAGGACAGCAGTCACCGGTACTGCAGCATACGAACTAACACAAACCGGTACAAGAACAGTTTCTATTAGGGATGTTCGATATTGGCTTTTTTACCGATATCCGATATACCGATATTGTCCAACTCTTAATTTCCGATACCGATATCAACCGATACCGATATCGGGGTCCCCCCCCCCCCCCCCCAAAAAAACGGAATAATTTCATTACATATCTCTTGTCATGGAATTAACACAACATTATGCATACTTTTGACAATAAATAAAATAGGAATTTGTTCTTACTTGCTTGCCTGGGTAAATAGTTTAAATAAATGTCAAAAAATTATAATAATTTAAATTATTTTGTTTTGAAAACCGATACCGATCATTACATTTTAATGCCAATATTGGCCGATAATATCGGTAGGCCGATAATATCGGACATCCCTAGTTATTCCCAGTATGCCTAATGAACAGTTAGTCATTAATGGACTCGAAATGCTGCTACAATGCTCAGCCACTTTACCGCACCCTTGTGCATCAATATAATGTGCAATTATTTTTAGCTTGTCGAATGTGTACTTATTTTTATTCATATTTTTATTTACTTATACTTAGTTTTACTTGTGTTATTGCAGACTGTTTATTGTATATAAATACCTGTTTTTCTGTTGCTTTTTAATTCCTTTATGCTGTGGAGCAAACAGAGAGTAAACATTCCATTGTAGGCTACTTGTTGCATATGGCAAATACATCTGAATCTGGTCTGAATCTAAGAGGAAGTAGATGCGGCCCATCGTGAGCCCACTCTGGGGCCGCAGCCCTGACACTTTAAACAAGTGATTCCTGTGAGAGCACATTGTATCACATGTTGTTATGTCACGCCGGCCCACAAAAAGGAATAGGAATTGGGACAGTATGCACTGTTGCACGAAAACAGAACAAAACAACGATTTGTTTCGCCTATACCTTAATAAAAACACTTCACCTCGCATCCACTCCTACCGGCCCCTGTCCTCTAGGAGCCACTACTCCCTGTTACGCTTCGTACAAAACACACAAACCATAAAATCAATATTTGGGCAGCGGAGATAACACCATAATAGGGGATTCCTGTGGGGGGGGGGGGGGGGGGGGCTCTAGAGGTCAGAGGGGGTGGCGCCTCCCTCTCCAGTCTTCACCATCAACCTCTCATTGATCACACAGTGTGTGGGCGCGTAGGCTAATTTCAGACCCACTGCTTAATTCATCACTTTAGACACAATTGGAGTGTCCCCCTCCCCCGCTGCATATTTCCATGACATTACGCCCCCTCACCCGCCCTCCCACAGACTCTCCACACTGGCACGGAGTCGCATTGATCCAGCCTGCTGGTAGCTAATGACTAATTCGCTAATTCGCTAATTCGCTAATTCACTTGGATTGGAGGAAAAAAGTGAATCCCTGGCATGTGGTCATGGATTCTTGTGGAGCGCGGCGGTGATATAAGGAGGGGAAGAGGTGTGACACGTTCTCTGTGCATGAATACTGATGATTCCGTGAGGTGCTCTCTCTCTCTCTCTCTCTCTCTCTCTCTCTCTCTCTCTCTCTCTCTCTCTCTCTCTCTCTGCCGTGGGCCATTAGGAATATGACACGAACAACATCACTTAGAGTGTTTATCTCTGTACTCTCTTTCTTCTCTATCTCTCTCTCCTCTCTCTCCTCCTCACTCTCTCGCTTCCTCTCTTCTCTCACTCTCTTCTCTCTCTCTCTCTCTCTCTCTCTCTCTGCCGTGGCCATTAGGAATATGACACAAACAGCATCACTTAAGAGCATTTATCTCTGTACTCTCTCTCTCTCTTCTCCATCTCCTCTCTTGCTCTCTCTCCTCTCTCGCTCTCTCTCTCCTCCTCACTCTCTCTTCCTCTCTCCTCCTCACTCTCTTTCTTCCTTTCTTATCTCTCTCTCTCTCTCTCTCTCTCTCTCTCTCTCTCTCTCTCTCTCTCTCTCTCTCTCTCTCTCTCTGCCGTGGCCATTAGGAATATGACACGAACAGCATCACTTAGAGTGTTTATCTCTGTACTCTCTCTCTCTTCTCCATCTCCTTTCTTGCTCTCTCTCTCCTCTCTCACTCTCTCTTCCTCTCTTATCTATATCCCTCTTCCCTGTCTCTCTCTCTCTCTCTCTCTCTCTCTCTCTCTCTCTCTCTCTCTCTCTCTCTCTCTCTCTCTCTCTCTCTCTCTCTCTCTCTCTCTCTCTCTCTCTCTCTCTCTCTCTCTCTCTCTCTCTCTCTCTCTCTCTCTCTCACACACACACACACACTTTGGGCTAGATCCACAAAGAATGGATTGCACAGAGCAAGTTGCACCCTTACTTACAATTCATTATGAATTGAAAATGGGGGACCCTGATGTAAACAAGACGAAAGTCTTTCTCTGGTCTGCATCTGTCATAATCACAGCAAGAGCATTCTTCACTCCTCCTCATCCTCCCTTCCATCCACCACGGAAGCCTCTTCATCCTCCCTTCCATCCACCACGGAAGCCTCACGCCCATATATGGTCAGCACTCCTGTCACTCAACTCAGCTGCACCTCATCTCCTGATTCACACGCTGCCAGGCACCTTACTCTTCACAGCTGTATCCCATTCCCTGATCACCAAGACCCTACTTCTACCCAGTCCCGGCGCCATGGGCGGGCATTAGGGGGCCGGGCCCGCCCACTGAGTCAGCTGTGCCCACCCTGGTAAAAAATGTTTTTTTTTTTTTTTTTTTTTAATCAAAGTCAACTATCCAAATCCTTAGTCGGGGACAGCCCTAGTGGGCACTGATGTCAACAACAACACTACTGAAGCTAGCACGGCACTCTGTGAGAATTCGTTTTCTACCCTCAAGAACGTCTTTACAGAACATCGCCTTAGGGCCCGCGTCCACCTAGCGCATATTTCTCCGTGAAACATGCTGGCAGTGCGCCCGGTAGAATGGGGCGGGGCGCATGCATGCGGTGAGAAAAAAACGCGAGCGGGGGCGGGGCGCCGCATGCGGTGAGCGTGATGACGCACCAAGCTACCTGATGACGAGACGAGACGAGACGAGAGACAACCTACATGACAGCCATCTTGGAATAGTAACTTTTATCGTATTTTACTGTCGCGGTTATTATTATTATTAGTGTATTCGTGGGTGCTTCTTTGCGAATCGCGATGAGTCTGACCACCGACCAGCAGAGGCAAATTGCTCTCATACTTCTGCTCGATACATTTAACGATGTTCCTGCTGCTAACGATGTTCCTGCTGCTGTCACCGTGCCAGACAGGCAGCTCCGTTGTCAAGCAGAGTGGTAGATATGACTGGCTGTGATTGGTTGTTTGAATATGCGCTCGGCGCACCGCTCTAGAAAAGTTCAGCCAGTTTCAACTCTCTAGGCTTTGTGCGGCCGCATCGAAAAGCTGAAAGGCGCTGAAAAAAGAAGCCGACGGCAGCGCACTTCCTAGAGGCGGCCGCATGCGTCCGCATGCGCTCCCTCCCCATTGTAATACATTGAAAACAGACGTGTGCGGTCCTAAATATGCGCTAGGTGGACGCGAGCCCTTAGTATGCTTAATCGACGCAACTATGGCCAATTTTATTCAATTGGCATTTGAGAAGGACTTAACAAAAAAGTTCAGGAATGAAGATTTCACTCTGTCCCCAAACACTGCTTGCCTCTCTACTTATGATGGTGAGTAGCCTGTGGAGGAATTTTGTTTGCTTTTTTATGCACCTTATTTTTGTCAGTACATTTCAGTTTGTCAGTGAATTCAGAAGTGTTGAATAAATGGAGACTTTTCAAAGATATAGAATAGAATAGAATAGAAATGTATTATCCTGAGGGAAATTTGACACTGCAAATCACTCAACATTAAACATTTAGACAGAACAAGTCACAAATAAGAATAACAAAACAAATGGCCTAAGAATAGAATAAAATGAAATAGAATAAAAATAGAATAAAAGATACAGTAAATAAATACAGTAAAAATATACTGAAGTCTACAGTAGGTGTAATAATGCACAGTGCTGTTTAAAAAGTAAGAGTCCAGGAAGATGGTAATTGTCACTCTGTGCTCAGTGATGTCGTGAGGCACAGTGATGCATTGTATAGTCTGATGGCTGTCGGAATGAAGGACTTCCTGTGCCGTTCAGTGCTGCATTCAGGTAGTGTGAGCCTATAACATGCTCCTCCTGTCAGCCAAGTCTGTGTATAGTGGGTGGGAGTGGTTTTCCCTGATGGCCTGGAGCTTAGCAAGGTTCCTCCTCTCCGCCACCCTTGCTAGAGTACAGCTCCACCCCAACCACGCTACTGGCCTTCTTGACCATCTTATCCAGCCTGTTTGTGTCCCCTGCTCTCAGTCCGCTGCCCCAGCAGGTCTGTTATATATATCCGTTCAGTCTGTTTTTGTGAAAGTTCTTAAGATAGAGAGAAATTAGATTTTTCAATTGCCTCTCTGCTGTTTAGTTCAGCACCGTGGGCAGCGCCAAGCAAGCCACAGCGCCGCTGTCCCAGCTGAAACGTATAAAAGGGAACCTGTGTTGAAAAAATAATTGTGCCCCCCCCCCGAGAACATTTTATGCCCCCCCACTCATTTGTTTCTGCAGCCTGGTCTGCTTCTACCGGAGGATGCTGACCAGAAGTTGTCGTGGTGTTATTATCATTACCTAGGTACGACACCTCAGTCCGAAGACCTGCTAGACACTCTTGTGTGATTATTCCCTGTTCTAACATTCCTTCTCTTGTGCCCAGGACCTCCGTTCCAGCGAGCTCCTGTCTGGACCCCTGGAGCTATACTAAGGAGTTCCTGCTCACTCTCTCTCGACACGGACCTGTGTCTTCCATCCGCAGTAGCACTGGAGTGCACCTGCTCTCATTGCCCCAAGAACATTCCCAATTCCTGTCTGTTGTACATTTCTGGATGTAACTCTTGTCTGCTTGGGGAATACTATTAAATATCCTGAAACGCTCCATTCTCTCTTCTCCTGTGTTCAGCGATTGGGCTCTCCTTAAAACCCATTCTCACAGCATCCCCTTAACAATTGTGTGTATTGAGCTGTACTGTACTATACCCATTCTGCAATATGTTAATACAATTTTCATTCAATCAATCAATCTGCACGGTGATTGATTGAATGAAAATTGTATTAACAGATTGCAGAATGGGTATAATACAGTACGGCTCAATACACACAATCGTTAAGGGGATGCAGACCAGAGAAAGACTTTCGTCTTGTTTACATCAGGGTCCCCCATTTTCAATTCATAATGAATTGTAAGTAAGGGTGCAACTTGCTCTGTGCAATCCATTCTTTGTGGATCTAGCCCATTGTCTTCTTTGGCAGTTATTGGTGGTGTTTTTCTAAGATAAGATAATATATTCCTTTATTGATCCCCTTGGGGGAAATTCGGACATCATAGCAGCATGGCGGATGGGAGGTACAAGTATGGGAAGGGTAATAGTAGAAATACATAAATACAGGCAATAAAATGTAATCTGAATATAAAAACATGAGAGAAAATAAACAGTGTAAACAAAGGTACAGATGAGGGTTTGTATCGGTCATAATATACATTACAATGAATATAGGCAATAAATAAATGAAATATTGAACCTGAATATATACTATGAAAAAAAGAAAATGTATACACAAAGGTGCAGGTGAGGGTCTGTACCCTAACTGCAATACATCCAAAACAGCGCTGCCAGGATCCTGATGAGAGTCCGTAAACACAAGCACATAACCCCCATCCTCCACTCACTACACTGGCTCCCCGTCTCATCCCGGATCAACTACAAAATCCTGCTGCTCACCCATAACTGCATAAACAGACCCCTCTAGCTACAGGAACTCATCACTCCACAATCCTCCACCCGTACCCTCAGATCTGCAGGTAGCCTGCTCCTTCGGGTCCCCAGTACCCGGCTCTGTACCATGGGGGACCGAACCTTCTGCTCGGCTGCACCACACCTGTGGAACAGCCTCCCCATCCAGCTGAGGGCACCACAGAGCCCTCAGGCCTGAAAACCTACTTATTTCAAAAGGCCTTTGATTGCTAGCTATTTCTTGTGATTAAATTTTTTCTTGTGCTGTTGTTTTGAATTTTCTGTTCATACTATGTTTTTAACTATGTTTTATTTTTATTTAATTTGTATTCTGTATTTTATTTTATTATTATTAATAATTATTTAAATGTTTTAACTATGTTTTTAACCCTGTAGCACTTTGGGATCCTAGTGAACGAAAAGTGCACTATAAATCCAATTTATTATTATTATTATTATTATTATTATTATTATTATTATTATTATTATTATTATTATTATTATTATTATTATTATTATTATTATTATTATTATTATTATTATTATTATTATTATTATTATTATTATTATTATTATTATTATTATTATTATTATTATTATTATTATTATTATTATTATTATTATTATTATTATTATTATTATTATTACTAACTGCCATAAAGTACGTTATAATCTGTGCTGCTTTTTGGTGGTTAAACATCAGACACATTTAGTGGTACAGTGGGATGATAGTTATTTGCACTTCAAAAAGGGTTGTCGGGACTTACGAAAAACTGTAGAAAAAGTTAAGTAGATCCTATGTGAACCCACCTGGATATAAACCCGGGTCTCCTGTGTGGGGAGCCATACATCTACCAGTCAGACAAGGGGACTGGGCCCTGGGAGATATTAGGCTTACTAGGCTTCAGGCAAGAAACCACACACTAGAAACCCCATACATCAATATTAGACTCCAATTACACCTCTGATAAAAGTGTACTGATGGAGTTTTCAGTGTGTGGGATCTACTCTGGCGGTGGTTCAGTTCAAGATCCATCTGGTTGGTTCATCTCCTCCTACCTTGTAGTCATGTGTCATCCGTTCCAGAACCCTATCTGTTGAGGTGAGAAAATGGCCCCAAGGTGGACAAGCCCCGTGTCGTGCCCTGACCCCAGGCCATGAGCGTGGGCCCCCTATACCTCCCCATCCTGTGCCGTTTCACTGAACTATGCATTCGACACGGTCACTTATGGTCATCCTGAGTGGCAACACTAATGGACAGTGCTGATGCTATCTTTATGGGCACTATACTTTTCAACAAGTTAATAATATAGGTTTCTGAGGTCCACAGGTCTTTGCAGTTAATTTTTTTTTGCTGAAAATACCACTCAGATTATGCATTCTAGAATGCCTCTATACTAGGGATGTTCGATATTGGCTTTTTTACCGATATCTGATATACCGATATTGTCCAACTCTTAATTTCCGATACCGATATCAACCGATACCAATATATGCTGCGTTTCCCCCCCAAAAAAACTGAATAATTTCAGGTAATTAACATTACATATCTCTTGTTAAATGTAAGTAATAATATGATTGAATATAACTGCACTTTAACTGTTCCACAAGAGGGCGCTATAGGCGTAAGGAGACGCAGCTATATCAGCTGACGTCAGGTAGCAGGTATAAGGGAATGTTCCCTCCCCCTCTGTCTCTCTCACTCTAGCTCTCTATTATCCCGGTAAGGGGAAAGTGCAAAAGCACAGGTTAGTAAAGTTTGTCACAAAGACAACATGTGAGAACGAGACACAGACACAGGAGCCAGAGCTGGACTCCAGAGTAGGGTGTGAGGAAAGAGAGACACCACAGCCTAGTGTACTGAGAACAGACATGCAGACAGACGGTCAACAACCCCCAGAGGATGATGACGAGAAACACCCTAGGGTGACGTCACGTGCCTCATGCAGTGGGAGATATCCCTCCCGGGAACATAATCCCCCAAAGTATCTGAAAGACTATGCCCAGAGAGAAAGTGACAAGGATGACAGTACACTTACCAGCATAGATTACTGCTACAGAGTAGTGAGTGGTGTACCTCAGACCTTTAAAGAGGCCATGATATCCCCTGAGTCAGGAAAATGGGATAGAGCAATGGATGAGGAGATGAGGTCCCTAGAGGACAATCATACTTTTACTCTAACAAAGTTACCAGAGGGTAGACAGACAGTGGGAGGCAAATGGGTGCACTCAATCAAGGAGGGTATTGAAGGGAACGACAAGTACAAGGCCAGGTTTGTAGCTAAAGGCTACAGTCAGAGGGAAGGAATAGACTACGGTGAGACATTCTCCCCTACAGCCAATCTGACCAGTGTACAGGTAGTGAAGCAGAAGGCAGCTGAAGACAACTTGATTTTACACCAGATGGATGTGAAGACAGCCTACCTGCACGCACCCATTGATAGAGAGATATATATGGAACAACCTGAAGGTTATGAGAAGAAAGGAGAGAAGCTAGTGTGTAAGCTAGAAAAATCCATTTACGGCCTGAAACAGTCTGGGCGAAATTGGAACGAGATGCTTCATACATGTCTAATTGAAGATCACTTCATACAGAACCCAGTAGACCCCTGTGTTTACACAAAGGAGTCAAAAGAGTCAGGAAAAGTGATAATTGTGATTTGGGTGGATGATTTAATCATTGCAGCAGACAACACTAGAAACCTAGAGCAGGTGAAAGGTATGCTCTCCACCAGATTCAAAATGAAAGACCTAGGTAGGTTAAAACATTTTCTAGGCATGGACTTCGAACAATCTGCCAGTTGTGTAAAAATATCCCAGAAGAGATATGTGGAAAAGATCCTGAATCATTTTGACATGCAAGAATGTAGAACTAGGGAAACACCATGTGATCAAAAGCTAGACTACAAAGAGGATGCTCAGAAATGTACAGATGTAAAAATGTACAGAGAAGCTGTAGGTAGCCTCATTTATTTGACAACATGTACTCACCCTGACCTAATTTTGTAGTGAGTAAATTGTCACTGCATTTAGCTGATCCCACAGAGGAGCACTGGATTACAGCAAAACATGTTTTTCGTTATCTCAAAGGCACAGCAGATAAACAGCTTTGTTTCAGAAAGAGCAGCGAGGGCTTAGGGCTTCAAGCCTATAGTGATGCAGATTGGGCGGCAGACGCCACAGACAGGAGAAGTACCACAGGGTATTGTGTGAGTATGGGTACAGACTACAGACAGCTCACTGGTTTCATGGAAAACAAAGAAACAGTCCACAGTGGCACTATCAACTTGTGAAGCCGAATATATGGCTCTAGCTTTGACAATACAGGAATGTATTTATCTAGAACAACTGCTCGAAGGAATGGATACCTATGTATATAAGAAAACTGTTGTTTATGAAGACAACCAGGGAACCATTGCACTTGCTAGAAACCCAGTGTGCCGACAGAGGTGTAAACATGTGGATATAAAATATCACTTCATTAGATCTGTCATCAGAGAAGAAAGGATGATACTCGTTTACTGTCCTACAGACGACATGGTTGCAGATGCTATGACCAAGCCTGTCTCCAAACTTAAATTGAAAAGATTTGCAAGGGTCATGTTTGGTGTGTAAAATATTGCCTGTTATGTAATATTGACTGCCATGTTCTTTTGATGTTTTGAACTGTATTTTTTTCTTGGAAAAGTTGTACAGTATACACATCATTCATAAGTGGGAGTGTTAAATGTAAGTAATAATATGATTGAATATAACTGCACTTTAACTGTTCCACAAGAGGGCGCTATAGGCGTAAGGAGACACAGCTATAGCAGCTGACGTCAGGTAGCAGGTATAAGGGAATGTTCCCTCCCCCTCTGTCTCTCTCACTCTAGCTCTCACGGATAGCAGGTCCCGTGGTGGAAATGTACATATGAAATAAACCACGGCAGTTAAGGCTAAAGAGGACCTCGTTGTCATGACCAGTTATTTTGCTCCCCAGGTGACTCTGTCAACATCTCTTGTAGTGGAATTAACACAATATTATGCATACTTTTCACAATAAATAAAATATGAATTTGCTTGCCTCGGTTGCCCGGGTAAATAAAGGTTAAATAAATGTAAAAAATATAACGTTTTTTTGAAAACCGATACCGATAATTTCCGATATTACATTTTAATGCCAATATCGGCCGATAATATTGGTAGGTCGATAATATTGGACATCCCTACTCTATACATTTCAGTCCTGTTCTCGACAGGCAATTCTGTGTCTGTACAAAAGAGGTTTTAGGTTCAACTTTAGGTAGAAAAGAGAAGGTTTATGAGTAAGCCGCCATTTTGTACATGCATGTTTTTCTCACATACGGTACACACACACGCACACAAACTCAGGAACCACGCATTGCAATGAGCTGTTTGGTGTCACATCACATACTGTAGGAGGAAGTCCGACGGCAGTTTCTGAATATGGGCTGTGTGCAAAATCTACGGACCACTAGCCTAGCTTTAAACTCCAGGAGAGGTGTTTTTGGCCAACAGCTAGGCTAGCTGGTCCATATCCGCTTCCATTTATTTGTGCTAAGCTAGCTTGCAGACGGATAGCTTTCTACTGAACGCACAGAGAGGACAACAGATTACAATTAGTTTCTTTATTTAATCATTTATTTGTTAACAGTAATAAGCAATAACAGATTATAATTTGTTTGTTATAATGTGTGTGCGTAGGACCCAATTGCAGACAAGAGGAGACAGCAGCAAGTCCAAGGGTTTTAATCACACAAAACTAATAACAGAATAAGGGAACAAAACTAACAAAACAAAACCTCTCAGTGACAATTGGAAGAGGGGCAGAAGTAAACACAAACAAGAACTAACATGGGGAACACTTAATTGGAAACATGGAACAAGAAACATGGAACGAGCAACATAGACAGCTTGAGAGTGTACACTGTAAGAAAAAAAGCTGCAAGAAAACGGTAAATGTCTGGCATCAATGGTTTCCAAATACTTACTGTCAAATTACAGTAAAAAAAACAAACAATCTGACTTCCGGTATGCCGTTAGAGGGCACAGACGCATAAAAGACCGCTCTCCTGGGCGAAATATAATTCTTCCACTTTAAGAATTCAATGAACACGGGCGCCCCAGTGGCGAACCACATAACACGCTGAGTCGCGGCAAAACTGGGCTATTTTAGTTTTTACCTGGCATACCAACATCTTGCCTATAGGGACTCCAGTTGAAAACTAGCTACCCAGTTAACACTGACACTGATATTTACAGTGGTGGTGCTCTGTCATTACTGTTGAATATTGTGCACATGTCCCGTAATAAACTAAAAGAAATGATCATAACCTATGCAAAAGAGAACATAAAGTACTCCGCACCCATAATTCTCCATAAATACCTTCTCCCGGCCACCAGAGTTGATTTGAAAGCATTGTGAACCAAATGTACCTCTCAGTCTGATTAAATGTGGATCCCTTCACTCTCCCATCAGATAACGGTTGATCGGCTCATACGCCTGAGCGCAGATCGTTTCGCCGGGTCTGGATAAATCCCAGCCGTCTCCCGTTCAAAGTTAGTAAGCCTCGGCCTGCTCCCGTCACCCCTGCGCTATTTATAGACCTGTCAGGAGCCGCTTCAAACCAGGGACTTCAACACAGTGGCGGACTTAGGCATGGGCAACATGGGCAGTCACCCAGGGCGGCATCTTGCTATATTATGTAATAATAATAATAAAAATAATAATTTATTTGTATAGCACCTTTCATACAGGGGATTGCAGTTCAACATGCTTTACATCAGTAAGAAATAAGACATTCAATCAGTGTAAAACAAGCAGCAAGAGCAAAGCATAAAGTGGGATAAAATAATGGTATATACTCGTACCACTGTATATAATAATAATAATAATAATAATAATAATAATAATAATAATAATAATAATAATAATAATAATAATAATAATAATAATAATAATAATAATAATAATAATAATAATAATAATAATAATAATAATAATAATAATAATAATAATAATAATAATAATAATAATAATAAGAATAAGAATAATAAGAATAATAATAATAATAATAATAATAATAATAATAATAATAATAATAATAATAATAATAATAATAATAATAATAATAATAATAATAATAATAATAATAATAATAATAATAATAATAATAATAATAATAATAATAATAATAATAATAATAATAATAATAATAATAATAATAAGAATAATAATAATAATACTGTATATACATTAGCTTAGCATATAAAGTAACATTTATGTTCATATGGCCAATAGATTTGATACCATAGTGTATTCTTTATTGATTATTAATGGTTATTCAACATTATTATAGCATGTAGTTACTAATGTGTAAGGCCAAACAGACCAGACCAATTTGTTTATTGAGAACACACAGCCCCCAACTGTCTCACCCAGAACATCACTAAACAGGTTAAACTGGTCATCCACGCACCTCGCAGGAGCCAAATGTGTAACGCTCTGGGTTCTCTGGCAGCCGCCTGAGAACCACCGACCATTCTGAATCCTGTCACTTGTCTCCCCTGTCACTTATTGTCTGGGTCTCCTGATTGGCTGTCACTGTGGTGCCCTTGGTATGTCAGGAATGTGGTCCTATTTAACCCCTGTCTTTCTGCTTCTAGTTGTCGAATCTTCACACAATCTCCCTGCACGGTACACGGCAGTACCTCGGGATCTGGACCTTGCTGTCTTAATTATTATCCTCTCCTATTCCTAGACGCCCTGCGTCAGTATCGTTTACCATTGGAATTACTCTAGGTGTACCGTTCTACAAATAAAGAGAACCACAGAATAACGAGTAAACCTTCTCCGCTTCTGCTTATTGCTCTCCACAACTGGAACCTACCTGCCTCCGCCGTAACAGAAGATTCGACCATCCAGGTTCCATGGAGGCAATGGCGGAGATGCTCTGGGAGCAGAAGAATGCTCTGGGGCTGGTAGCAGAACGCCAACAACAGGTCAGCAGCTGGTTCGACTGGGAGGGCTCGCCGTTACCTCCCAGGATATGGCGAGTTCGGCGTTGGTCGCGGCCCAGAGGGCTTGTACCGAGGTGGCAGAGGTGAGGCTGTCGGCGGCGAGAGATGTTGGGGGGCTTTCAGGAGCCAGGAAGAGGTTCGGGAGCCACGGCTATCACCGCCGGGCCACTATGCGGGAGCACCGGAGGGGTGTAGGGAATTCATCGCCCAGTGTTCACTCGTGTTCCAGTTGCAGCCACGTTCATTCCCCTCCGCCATTTCCCAGGTCGCTTACATCATTACCCTCCTCACTGGTCGAGCGCTCTCCTGGGCTACGGCTGAATGGGAAGGTGGGTCGGTAATCTGCAACAATGTGGACGCCTTTATCGGGGAGTTGAGAAGGATCTTCGATACTTCACGCGTACACTCGATTTACGAGGCCGGGTTGCGGCTTCTCGCCTGCCGGCAAGGCCTCCGCGATGTCGCAGATTATGCCATTGATTTGGCCCGGGAGGCAGCTTGGCCTGAGATTCCCTGTTGTGTGTTGTTTGTTCAGGGGCTCTCCGTGCGGATGAGAGACAAGCTCTCCGTACGTGAGTTGCCGGAGCGATTGGATGGCATCATCAACATGGCCATCCGCATGGACAATCGACATCGGGAGAGGGAACGTGAGCGAGGAACAGCTGCTCAGGTACGTGTTCCTTCTTCTCCCGGTGTCGATAACTTCCTGCACTACACAAGTGAGCCACTGGGTGATGAACCCATGCAGCTTGGGGCGCTGTCGCTTTCAGACGAGGAGCGACGGCGCTTCATCGAGGAGAACCGCTGCTTCCGGTGCGGACACACCGGCCATCCCTTCGGCAGTTGTCGGGGCTTGTCGGGAAAAGGAGGAGCCCGCTAGGTCCTGAGGAGGCGCTGGCAGGTGGGCTCAACTCCTCTTGTTCTCCCGATACTCTTACTTTTTTTAATGTTGCAGTCAAGTGTGGGAGCGACATCAGAAGAACCATGGTGTTGATTGACTCAGGGGCGGCGGGCAATCTTATACATGTGGGGCTGGTAAAGGAGTGGGGGATCCCGGTCGAGAAGTTGGTGGTACCCGTTCCCGTCCAAGCCCTGGATGGACAGCCACTGGGCAGTGGGAGCATCACCCAACGCACTGCTCCTATTCACATTCAGGTGGCGGGTGGTGGGTGGGAGTGGTTGCACACACACACACAGAAACTCTGTAAGTGAGGCTCTGACACACCCCTGATCACAAGACCCTTCTTGATTAAAGCCTGTTGATCAAAGGCCGTGTGACTCAGACCAGCTCATCTTGAAAATCTGGGCCAACAGTTTAGATATAAAAACGATGTCTGACTGGGACGCAGTCTAGTCGAGACTGTTGTCATGGAGGGACCTCTGCTGTGCTGTGTAACCTGTGCCTTGTCTGCTGAATAAATCCCCTTTTCACCAAATTGAGCCATTGCCTCTGAAAACAATCTCCAGTCTGAATTATTCCTGGAAACCAGCGCTCTCACTCTCAGAATCTACATATTTACTCCATAACTTGGTCATACTCCACATAATTGTAGTATACAGTATAACATGTTATCAGGGGTGTAAAGTACTTGAGTAATTGTACTTCATTACAATACTTAAGTACTGTTTTGGGGGATTTGTACTTTACTCGAGTATTATTAGGTTTGTATACTTGTACTTTTACTCAATTACATTTCAGAGAAAAAAAACATACTTTTTACTCCTTACATTTAAAATGAAGACCTACAAAGTAGAAAGTACAAATCTTGCACGTCCAACTATTTTAATTAGTATATTTGTTTCTCTGGCCGAACTAACTTTAACGTTATTAATCCTGCGGCCGCTCTTTATTTAAAAACAGCCAATCAAATCCCCATCAATGGAAAATGAACCCGGCCATACTCATGCTGATTGGTCGTTGTTCAAGACTAGAAAGTGGGGATCTTTAATTAAACACCTGTTATCAGAAGAATAGACAGTCAGAGTGACAAGCTACAGAAGATGGCCACAAACGATAGTAAGAGTGATGAAGAGGACGAAACGGAACATTTCATTGCCCCGGAATAAAAAAAAGCTTTTACTTTTACTTTTTAGTAGAAAAGCTCACATTTAACACTTTGAATGCAGACGACGTGTATTGTCGTCTTATCATGCCCCCCGTTGAGTGCCGACGACGTGTATTGTCGTTTGATTTTTTTATTAGCGATCTGAATTCATATTTCATCAACCGAGTCTCCCGTTGGTACAGCAGCCCCTCTAGGAGCCCCGATGGGAAAAAACCGCCCCCTATCGTCTATCCCTGTGTAACTGCAGGTCAGTCGATTATACTGGGAGATCCCTGTGGGGGTGGACAACTGGCTCCATTGTGCTGGCGAGCCGTCTGATGATGAGGGATCTGATCGCGAGTTGGAAAGCAGTGTGGAATATATATTTACAGCAGCCAATAATCAATCAATAAACGCGATCGATATTTAGAATGGTGATCAGGAATTGAAATAATCTTTTCGGAGAAGATCTGATCTAAGGTAAGGGGTCTATGTTACCAGTTTTGGGGTAATCAGAGCTATATTCACTGAGATATCAGCATGTGCCGTGTGTGTATGTGTGTGTGTGTGTGTGTGTGTGTGGTGTTGAGGAAATGGATAATAGATTTTTCAGCCCGCCTCTATAGCGTGCATAAGTACACATACACTATCGATAATCTAGCGTTTATTTGAAAACGATTCAGTGTGTTCGCCTAGTGTGTTCGAGAATATTCCAATAAATGGGGGAATCTTTCAATTTTCCGAAAATTTTCGAGAGAACGATAGCTTTTCGAAATGCTATAAAAAGGATATGAACCGATTAAAAAATAATCCGTTTCGACAATGTTGACTGCAAACAAGTCATTGATAAGCGACGGGCAGATTAGACACATAATAATTTAAAACATAGATTATGTGTTTTTAACGCTAATGTAACTGAGGGGTACAATTCCCTGACTGTATTACTAGATATGATACTTACTACCACTACCTTTGTACTTAATATTCGGCCACCCAGTACACGGCATAAATATATTATCATGAACACTCTCACGTAGATGAAACGGATCCAACACAAATGTACGAATTAGAAACAGGTCTTTATTTCCTACACAGCGATGGTGTGTAGAATAAGCACTTAATCACTTAATTACATTTATGAATTGAAATAGTATGCACTTTTATGGCAAGGAGTATTCGTCGGTATATCAATAGATAATGTCCAATCTCTGAAGGCGCAGGTGGTAAATATACGACCTGGAATAGTTAAGGAATAACAGCAATGATACTTTAATGATTATAGGCTGGATACACTAGAGGGGGTTAATCCGGTCGCTTGTAAGCCGACAGGAGTAGGAGGGGGGGGGGGGGTAGAATCCAGCTGCCTCGTCCGGCCAAGGGTATCCCAGGTGAACCCACTGTAGTGCCGTTCAATGCGCCGGCGATCCTTGGACCACAGATGAAAGCAGGTGGACTCTTTGTGGGCCGGCTCTCTCCGGTCCACGGGGGAGAGATGTGGAGAGACCTCGTCTTGCAGAGCGTCTCCTCACCTTGCGTCCTCTCCAGGGGGGGGGGGTTCCAACACACGGTAGTGTCGGGGGTCTTTATCCATAGAATAATCAAAGTATCCAAAGCATAATCCGTGCCTGGGAAGGCGGGCTGTCGTCGGTAGAATAATCCGGTATACAGGTCCACTCGCTCGTCGGCTCTGGGGCTCCTCGGGTGCAGCTTCACATAGGGTCAACCACCCTGGGTAAGCAGCCAGTTCTCTGCCCGAAACGATGGGGTACTGACTACGGTAGTATTCTCACCGCACGAAGCACTATATATTAACAGACTATTATTAGCTTAATAGACTACGTCCAACTCGACGATATAGTGCCAAATATGACTATTCAAATATTAATATACACGATGTCTCAATACCGATGGTAGGCCGAACTTGGCCTTACTCCCACACGTGGCATCGCGGGGAGGCTTTACGTCTGTGACTCTATTGGAGGGTAAGAAACTGGACTGAAAAGAAAGTCCTACTTTAGTAGCGCAGTATATATACGCACTATGAACAAATAGTCCCATTAGTGGTGCGGTAGCCAAATTCCTACGCGGAACTAGGACTTGTTCGTACATGTCGAGCGGTACGTTTGAACTGGGTCTGAGGGGTATGGCAGCCTGGCACCAAGGTCTCGACCAATAGTAGAATGGAGACTATTATGGGATGTTCAGTAGGCTAGAATGGATATTCAATGCATATTGTACAAGGAATATACAAGGGATATCAGGGAATATTAGAGAATATACAAATACAATTAAATATATATATATAAATAAATATATATATATTCGGTTTAATCTGGCCCTTCACAACAGCCACCCCCTGAATAGGTCCCAGACCTAATCAGTTAAACGGAGACAGATTAATCGCGTTGTCTATTTACACATAAGGGTTTGCTGTAGGGGTCAGTCAACTTCACAAAGTCATAGGGTTGTAGGGTCATGGTCATCATCGATTGTGTCTGGGAGTCGAGGCAGTTCTATGAGCCTTGCCACGGGACGGGTGTAAGTGCGACCCTGGACGAGCACTTCAGCTGCTCGGACCTTGCCGTCGGCACCGGTGATCACTTTGCTTACGCGGCCGGCCGGCCACATAGCTCTGGGCAGTGATTGATCAATAATCATGACGACTGTTCCTTCTGTCAAATTGTCTCTCTCCTTTACCCACTTCTGGCGGGCCTGTAGAGACGGTAGGTAGTGCAGTAAGAAACTGTTCCAAAACTTGTCGGCTAATACTTGGCTGTACCTCCACATTCGTCGGCCGTTCGCTTCTTCAGGCCGGTACATTGTCTGGGGTAATGTGGGATCTAGCCGCCCGATCAGGAGTGTGTTGGGGGTAACTGGGTCGATATCCGCCACATCACTGGAGACATATCCGAGGGGCTTCGAGTTAAGTACTCCCTCAATCTCCGTGAGGACTGTCATTAGGACTTCTTCCGCCACAGTCTGGGCCCCAAGTACTGCGTACAGGGCTGTCTTTATGGAGCGCACTTCTCGTTCCCAAGTGCCACCGAAGTGGGGTGCGTTTGGGGGGTTGAATTGGAAATCAACCTGTGCTGGAGCGAGGTGGGTCTTAAGTTCTGGGCCCATAGCTTGGAAGCTCTCTCTCAGCTCTCTTTCGCCGCCTTTAAAGTTTGTCCCATGATCGGACAATAGGGTAGACGGTCTTCCTTTCCGTGATATGAATCTACGGAAGGCCATAAGGAATGAGTCTGTGCTCATGGTCGGGAGAAGCTCGATGTGTATTGCTCTGGTGGTCATGCATTTGAATACAATACCCCACCGCTTCTCGGTTCCTCTTCCTTTCTTTATGTGCAGCGGGCCAAAGCAGTCCATACCCGTTGAGTGGAATGGCTTGTCACCGATTCGGAGGCGACATGGAGGAAGGTCAGCCATCCTTGGTATGCTGGGCTGCGCGCGCCACTTGCGGCAGTCTAGACATGTTCGTTGGAAGCGTCGTACCGCCTCTCTTCCTTGTAGGATCCAGTAACGACGTCTGATTTCCGCGAAGACTCTTTCTGCTCCTGCGTGATGTACATCCTCATCGTATTTCTTTATAATCAGCTCTGTGACCTTGTGTCGGCTGTTCAATACGATCGGGTATTTAATGTCATCCGGTAGATTGGGGGCTCTGCGTAGGCGACCACCCACTCTGATGAGGGTGTGAGCGTCGCTCTCGGGGGCCAGGTGAATTAATCTGCTGTCGGATGGGACGGGCTTTCCTCCCTGTAGACAGGCCAATTCATCGGGGAACGAGTCTCTCTGGGCTCGCTGCAGTAGAAGCAATTCTGCTTCCTCGTAGTTAGCTGCTGACATATCAGCGGGGGACTTGCACTCCGGGTGGTACCGCAGGAATGTTCTTTGTTGTGCACTCTCTATGGACGTGCAATCGTTTATGTTAGGGTCGGTGGAGGCTACGGTGCTCAATCCACAGAACACAGACTTCTTAATTTCCACCTCCTCTGGACTTGCTTCCCTCGGGATAGGCATGGGCCACTGTCCTTCCGGGAGTCTTAGGAATGCGGGGCCGTCACTGTAGACATTGCGACGGGTGAGGTCATCCAGGGGCATCCCCCGGGTGATGACGTCAGCTGGGTTCTGTTTTGTATCAACGTAGCGCCACTCTGTTTCTCCGGTTAACTCTTCGGTTAAGTCTTGAATCTCGGTGACTCTGACTCCCACGAAGACTTTGTACTTGCATGAGTCCGATTTGATCCAGGCGAGTACCGTCGTGGAATCTGACCACAGGATTGTTCTAGACACCGGTATGGTGAGCTCACGTTGGATGAGCGTGGCTAGGTGCGCTCCGGCTAGGGCTGCGCAGAGCTCTAGACGTGGGATAGATTGTTGCTTGCGTGGGGCTATTCTCGAGCGGGCGAGGACAAATGCTGTGTAGATCTCTCCCCCTTGGTCTTGGGCCCGCAAGTAGGCTACTGATCCGTATGCGACCTCTGAGGCGTCACTGAAGACGTGTAAGTCCATTTTACATGTCTCTGGCCTCACCTTGGGTGGGAAGTAGCTTCGGCGCATATCAACGCCTGGGAGTGAGTGGAGCTCCATCTCCCACTCTCTCCAGGTGGATGCAAGGTGTGCGGGAATGGGGTCGTCCCAGCCCTGGTCCTTGTCCCACAATGCTCGTACAATCATTTTTGCCCTGGTGGTGTACGGTAGAATACATCCTAGCGGGTCATATTGTCGGGCGAGTGTTGTGTACACACTCCGTCTGGTGGTCGGCGCCGCCGCCGGCCTTCCCTGCTCCGTAGTCAGGGGCTTGTGTCTGTAGTGAAGCGAATCTGTTTTGAATCGCCACACCAATCCCAGGGTCATCTCCTGGGCTTCTCCCGGGATTGTAGCCATCCAGGTCTCGCTGCTGGCTGCCTTGTCCTCGGAGGAGAGGCTGCGCAGTACTTGCGGATCGCTGCTGGCCCACTGCCTGAGATCAAAGCCGCCTTTGATCAATGAGGCGCGGAGTTTAATCAGGAGAGCCTCGGCTTCTTCCTGGGTTGAAAGGCTTTGTAGACAGTTGTCTACGTAGAAGCTGTTCTTTACGCTGCGTCGGACCTCTTCGTCCGCTGCTGGGTCCTCTGCTACATGTTTCTGTAGTGCAAATGTCGCACAGCAGGGGCTGCACGTCGTTCCGAAGGGGAGGACTTCCCATTGGTAGATGGCTGGGTGCTCATCTCCTGGCTTCTCTCTCCATAGGAACCGTAACAGGGGCTTGTCCGCCTCTACTAATCTCACCTGCAGGAACATTCCTTTAATGTCCCCGCTGATGGCCACCTTTTCCTGGCGGAAGCGGAGTAGAACGCCGAGTAGGGAGGGGCCGAGTGTGGGACCGGGCAGTAACTCTTTATTCAGATTTTGGGATCCGATCTGGTAGCTGCAGTTAAATACTATGCGGTCTTTACCGTTGTGATGGACCTTGTGGTGGGGCACGTACCACGATTCAGTGGTCTGGTCAGCCTCTTTAATGTCCATCTTTGTGACGTGTCCCGCTGTGATGAGCTTCTCAATCTCAGCGCGGTATACACTCTCTTGGGCGGGGTTCTTGGCTAAGCGCCGCTCCGTGTTCAGCAGGTACCGTTCTATGGCGTCTGTCTTGGCGTGGAAAGTAGGCATTCCTTCTCGCCGCAGGAGTGGCGTGGCGTATCTCAACACGCCGTTGACCGGGACTCTCTTGGTCCCTGTCTCGAGGAGGTGAATGGCGTAAATGTCATCTTTAGAGCGAATGTCTTTCTTTCCATTCTTAAAGGGCATTTGTTCCAAGCTCCATAGCCGCTCTACGTGTTGCAGGAGTGCGGTTTCTCCCTCTGTGACTCGGGAGTGGAGACATCTAGTGGCTGTACTTCGGTTGAGAGATTTGGCGAGCGGGCCTTGGAGAGTCCATCCCAAACGGGTCTCGACTGCTGCAGGACAGCCTCGGGGTCCGGTATGAACCCGGTCTATCGGGACAATGAGGTCTGCATGGTCGGAGCCTATCAACAGGGTCGGCATAGCATTGTCTATGAGCGGGATCGGTAACTTGCGCAGATGTGCATATTTCTCCATCAGCTTGGCGACGGGGTATGTGTACCGCGACAGTCCTATTTCTTGGCTGGTGAAAGCGTCTGCAATCTGGTACCGTCGCTCAGGCTGGCCGCTTGCTGCGATAGAGAATGAGACATTCTCGCCCTTTATCGTCTTCAAATCTCGTCTTATTGTCCGAATTGTCATTTGGGTTTCGCTTCCCCGCAGCCCTAGCTGGGCCGCAGCGGAGGCGAGCAGCAGGGTCTTCTCTGACCCGTCATCGAGGACGGCGTAAGTGTCCAGGACTTTATTCTGGTAGCTTAGTGTCACACGCACTACTTTTAGGAGTACTCGGGCTCCACTGCTGCTGGCGGGATCGATGTACATGACGCTCGCTTTGCGGCTGGATGGTGCAGGTGAAGGGCGCCGTCTGTTACTGTCGTGAAGTATGTCCAGATGGGCTCCATCGCACTTGGTGCACCTTTTCTTTAAGCGGCATTCGGCTGCCATGTGTGAGCGCGCACAGCGAAAACAGCGCTTGTTGGACTTTATCCATTGACCTGCTTCCTCCGCGTTCAGCTTGGGGAAGGAGTCACATTGCGCTAGCCAGTGTTCTTTCTCACAGTAGGGGCACACTATCTTCCACTTCTCCGTTCTGGAGGGGGTACTGTGGCTCCTGCTGCTCGGTACTGACTCCGATTGGTGCATCACAGTCACCGATCTTCTTCCATCATTTAGTCGTCTGGTTCCTTCTCTGGAGCCAGGGGTGCTCCGTCCGAATGTATCTAGCCGTAGGCTGCTGACTTCTCTCGCCAGGAAGTCTGCTAGATCGAGGAGGTTCGGTTCGGGGCCATTCGGGTCTCTGTGGTCCCTCTGCCGCCTAAAGCGCTCCTGACGAGCGGGCGGCAGCTTCTCCAGGATCCTTTCCACATTTGAGTTGGCGTAAAGTTCATACTTCCCCTTCTCTATTTGCGCTCCCAACATCCCTACCAGGGACTGCACTCTGATGGACAGGTCGTCCAGTGCTCGATTGTCTATTGCTGGGGGTAAGCGGTCGATGTGTCGGATCTCCTGGATCACGTAATCCCATATGCGCCCATACCTCTGGTCCAATGCTACCAGCGCTGCTGTGTATGGGGTGGTGGAAGTCGCGTAGGCGAGCGCTATATTATGTGCGCGGGGCACCTTTAAGTGCTGCAGTAGGATGGCGTATTTGTGGCGTTCATCCAATACATCCACCAACATGGTCTCCAGACACATGCGGAGTTCTGTATACTGGGCCCGGTTCTCTTGGGTGAAGTCGGGTACCATAGGCGTGCCAATGTATGACGCTGACTGTGGATACATCGGCGAGCGTTGGGGGAGAGGCCTCCTAGGCGAGTCTCCTCCCGCTCCTTGGTATGGGCTGGTACCGGCAGTGTACCATGGCCCGCTTGTCCAGGTGCTGTTCCTCGGTGCGGGTCGTGCGTCGTGCTCACCCGTGTATAGAGTCGGGGGTCTGTAGCGCAGCTCCGCGGGAGTATAGCCTGGGCTGTACCGGACCTCCTGGTCCGGTAGAGTACTGTGCTGTCTTCGGGCGCGGTTCTCCTCCTCTTCCTCTTCCTCTTCGTCTTCAGTTAGGTCATCCAGTGCTTGTAGTCTCTGGTTTAGCCTCTCCACAGGATATGCTGCTCCTTCCCGGTTGCTAGGTCTCGCTTGGACCGGTGGGGGGAGGTGGTCTGTGGGGGGTATAGACCTCGTCTGTTGGTCAAGTTCAGGGTTGTTTACTCGGCTAGGGGATGCCGCCCTGGAGGTGTGTCTAGACGAGTTCCTGGAGCCTCTGGCGGAGGGAGAGGGTGTTGTCCGTCTGATCAGCTGTTCTATTAGTTGCGCTTGCTGTCTGTCGCGCTCTGCGTCCCGTAGAGCACCAGCAGCTGCTCGCTGGCTGTCTGCTCGGTCTCGGGCCACATTCTCTTCCATCTGAATGCGTCTTATTTCCAGGCGTATGTGCTCTTCTTCGCTCCGTTGCTGTAGCTGCAATCGATCGCGTTCACCCTGGAGTCTATCGCGTTCAGTAGAGGCTTTCAGGCTGACGAGGAATGCCTGCTGTAGGGTCCTCTCTGCCTCGCTGGGAGAAGGCGGTTGTATAGGGGAGCCTTCCCTCGGGGTACTCCTTGCGGAGCCTTGGAGCTCTATCTCCACGGTGCTCTCCCCGTCTTCTTCCGTGCCGAGTTCTCTCTCGGTAGCGTTGTATTCCTCCCGGGACTCATCGGGGACTACTTCTTCAGTACTGGCGGGGTGTGAAGTCATGTCTGGTTCCCACTGGTCCCCACCGTGAACTTGGTCAGTTACATTAGAGCCCATAGGGGCCTCTATGGTCGGGGTAGTCTGGGCGTTGGGGTTAGACATACTTTTACTTTCTAGTTTTACCGCGTTTACTGTTAGTAGAAGACTAGGTTGTTGACTGACAGCGTAAGCCTCTAAGTACTGAGGGAGCCGTCGTTCGCGCTGCGGGCGTTGGTTAGGAGGATCGTTTCGTGGAGTGTTCATCATAGGCCATTTCAATATTAATAACACTATATTAATATTACACTGATTACCATCCGGCTCGAAGGACCAATTGTAACTGAGGGGTACAATTCCCTGACTGTATTACTAGATATGATACTTACTACCACTACCTTTGTACTTAATATTCGGCCACCCAGTACACGGCATAAATATATTATCATGAACACTCTCACGTAGATGAAACGGATCCAACACAAATGTACGAATTAGAAACAGGTCTTTATTTCCTACACAGCGATGGTGTGTAGAATAAGCACTTAATCACTTAATTACATTTATGAATTGAAATAGTATGCACTTTTATGGCAAGGAGTATTCGTCGGTATATCAATAGATAATGTCCAATCTCTGAAGGCGCAGGTGGTAAATATACGACCTGGAATAGTTAAGGAATAACAGCAATGATACTTTAATGATTATAGGCTGGATACACTAGAGGGGGTTAATCCGGTCGCTTGTAAGCCGACAGGAGTAGGAGGGGGGGGGGGGTAGAATCCAGCTGCCTCGTCCGGCCAAGGGTATCCCAGGTGAACCCACTGTAGTGCCGTTCAATGCGCCGGCGATCCTTGGACCACAGATGAAAGCAGGTGGACTCTTTGTGGGCCGGCTCTCTCCGGTCCACGGGGGAGAGATGTGGAGAGACCTCGTCTTGCAGAGCGTCTCCTCACCTTGCGTCCTCTCCAGGGGGGGGGGTTCCAACACACGGTAGTGTCGGGGGTCTTTATCCATAGAATAATCAAAGTATCCAAAGCATAATCCGTGCCTGGGAAGGCGGGCTGTCGTCGGTAGAATAATCCGGTATACAGGTCCACTCGCTCGTCGGCTCTGGGGCTCCTCGGGTGCAGCTTCACATAGGGTCAACCACCCTGGGTAAGCAGCCAGTTCTCTGCCCGAAACGATGGGGTACTGACTACGGTAGTATTCTCACCGCACGAAGCACTATATATTAACAGACTATTATTAGCTTAATAGACTACGTCCAACTCGACGATATAGTGCCAAATATGACTATTCAAATATTAATATACACGATGTCTCAATACCGATGGTAGGCCGAACTTGGCCTTACTCCCACACGTGGCATCGCGGGGAGGCTTTACGTCTGTGACTCTATTGGAGGGTAAGAAACTGGACTGAAAAGAAAGTCCTACTTTAGTAGCGCAGTATATATACGCACTATGAACAAATAGTCCCATTAGTGGTGCGGTAGCCAAATTCCTACGCGGAACTAGGACTTGTTCGTACATGTCGAGCGGTACGTTTGAACTGGGTCTGAGGGGTATGGCAGCCTGGCACCAAGGTCTCGACCAATAGTAGAATGGAGACTATTATGGGATGTTCAGTAGGCTAGAATGGATATTCAATGCATATTGTACAAGGAATATACAAGGGATATCAGGGAATATTAGAGAATATACAAATACAATTAAATATATATATATAAATAAATATATATATTCGGTTTAATCTGGCCCTTCACAACAGCTAACATTGAAGTGGATGATGGCATTCAACGGGGTAAAAAGGTAAACAAGGCCGGCACTGATAGTGTTAAAAGTAGAAACTTTTTAACTTTACTCAAGTGTGTTTTTAGCCAGATACTCTGACTTTTACTTGAGTACGATTTTGAGATGGTACCCATACTTTCACTTAAGTATAATTTCTGGGTACTTCTTGGGACACCGCCGGGTTCAAGTGAAGGCTGTCCGTGGGAAAACGCTGCAACATCGTCGTCCCGGTCTCTATGAAGGGCAGACAGATAAGCTCAGAAACCAGTGGGGAGGCTGGACACTCACATAATGGAGAAAGACAGATGGAATAACAACAATAGCGGACCGGGTGAACTAGATTCATTAGAGGGGGAGGTAATTTTAGAACAGATATTGTGTAGTGGGCAGTGGCGGCTAGCCACTAGGGACGCTCGGGCGCCGACCCCCCTGGTTAACCCTGGTTAAAAGAGAGAAGAATAAGAAATATTTGTTTTTGTTTTTTTGTTTTATAGCCCTATAAATAATATAAACATGTTTAAAATGAATAATATTTACTCATTTTAAGTATGTTTGTGTTTCCAATGCACAATATAACGTTAATATATCAAATATAAATAATCGTTTTCCTGAACAGGAAGTGACTCACTGTCTGATAGAGAATACGTTCCGTTACCGTAGCCGCATTTCTCCTCGCCGGATTTCTCTCGGGCTAGACGCAATAGCGCTTTGAGTGCGCGTGCACGCCGTGCACTGTTTCATCGCTGTATCCGTCGCAGCCAATCAGTGCGTAACGTGCTGTGCGTTGAAATATGATGTATTATGATGGAACACGGGCGCGTTTTGAAGCGGTCTAAGTAAGAGGCGTCTATAATTTCGGTTTTGCTTAAAAGTGGACGATAGAACGCCAGGTAGTTTGCAGGATGTTCGATGCTGTGTGTTGTGATGCAGTCTCGAGTCTGGACAGTGGGCAGTGGATATACATGTACAACAGTCTGGGGGACAGTCAGTGGACATACACTTTATCAAGCCCTCCAGCTGGACCACGTTTCAATTAAACAAAGTGAGTTAATTCTCTCTCTCTCTCTCTTAGCCACTCAGCTAACGTTAGCCGCTGTTAGCCACTCAGCTAATGCTAAACTAACTAACACTCTCTCTCTCTCTCTCTCTCTCTCTCTCTCTCTCTCTCTCTCTCTCTCTGGAGTGGAGTTTCGTTTGGATTGAAAATACGTGGATTATGGCTTGTTCAATATCGTCTATGTTTGAATGAATGAATGAATGAAAACTTTATTAACAGATTGCAGAATGGATGGGTACAATACAGTACGGCTCAATACACACAATTGTTAAGGGGATGCAGACCAGAGAAAGACGTTTGTCTTGTTTACATCAGGGTCCCCCGTTTTCGATTCATATCGATAGTTTAATAGCTAGCCTTGGCTCGTTTAACAATATGCAAAATATGTGTACAGCCCTGTACTCATACTGACGTTATTCTTGGTATATACTACTACACATACTAGGTCTGATTGTGTAACGAATCGATTCCACGTTGCGCTGTGTGTGAGAGAGAGAAAGAGAGAGAAGGAGAGATAGAGGGGGATACTAATTAATTCCGCCCCCCCCCCCGTGAAGAATTCACGAGCCGCCACTGGTAGTGGGAGGTTATTAATAATAACAAGCCTATTTCCAGAGCAGGAGCTTGACTGTTCACACCTGATGCCATTTCTCTCCAAGCTGGTCGACAAAAGATTCTGTTGACGGCACAGGCGCTCAGATCAAACATAGAAGAACATGGCGATCCGGTGCTGCTGGTATGACCGGTCCACAACCGGGTTAAAGGTTCTGTATTTTCTTTGTTAGTATAAGCAGTGGTGCAGTCGTAATATGGGAACTGGTAACACGCCACGCCACGTGCACGCGCACGCGCGTGCACGCTCGTGCGGGTACGTGCATGCGCACAGAACTGATTTATACACACACACGCACGCACACACACACATACACACACACACACAAGCGCATATACGCAAGTGCAATCTTTCTATCATACAAGCTCTTCTTGCTCTCTATTTGTGTGAATGTGCGCGTGGAAAGCTGGCGCGCAGCACAGACGCTTGATTCAATATCATAAGCAGGTAGACCCCCATCACGAATTCCGAGCCACATTAGTATTCACCTCCACTGCCTGTGTCACACAGAATGAAGGGGGAGATGCATTCAGATGGCCAACACCCAGACACTTAGTCTACCTGCGCTTTTTGTTATGTAAAACGGTGGCCGGGTACTTAGTCACAACGAATGGATACAGCGCATTTTTGTGTGCGCGTACACGCGAGTACACATCCGTGCGCGATCGCGCGTACTTCTGCCTCAGTGATCTGGTAACACGGCGTGTAACCGCGTGTGACCACGACTGCACCACTGAGTATAAGTGGTCTACATGTTAAAACAATAGCTCTACATTCTGACGACAATCAACATGGGTCTCCAAGTCCCTCCGCTCTGCAATAAACAGAAAATAGATTTCCTGGTATCCCGTTCCCACTTTATCCAATCAGGAGAGAGAATTCCACACTGAAAAAATAAGAACAATAAGAGATAAAAACTAGTTGTAAGCAAATAAGTGATTGGAACAAGTCAAATAATCTGTCATCTAATTTGGCTTGGCAAGATACAAAGTACAAATATCTAGGGTTCTCTCTCCTGATTAAAGTGGAAAACGGGATACATGTACAGGATATATGTATTTTCTGTTTACTGCAGAGTGGAGGGACTGGGAGACCCATGTTACTGGCTGTCGAAATGTAGAGCTATTTACCACTTATTCTAACAAAAAGAAATAGTACTTCAACATGAGGCACTGAATGGAAACCGGCTTCTCTTTCTGGCGCTTCGGGGTGTCATGGTCAGGGCTCTGGCCTTCCTCTGCCCTCATCCTGCCGCACCCATATATGGGCAGCTTCCTGCTGGAGCTTTCCCACGCTGCCAGACGAGCATCAATCAGCACGGCTGTGAGGGATTCCCTCATCAGGCAGCTCCTATATCACCTGACGGATCCTGTCGTCCCTCGTCGCAGTGTTAAACTGCCTACCTAGGTACGACCCTTCAGTCCGAAGACCTGCTAGACACTCTCACATTATTATTCCCTGTTCTAACCTTCCCTCTCTTGTGCCCAAGGACCTCCGTTCCAGCGAGCCCGTCTGGACCCCTGGAGCTTGACTACAAAGTTCCTGCTCTCACCCCCGATACAGCCGGTGTCTACGTTCTCCCGCACTGCACAAGGAGTGCACCTGCCTAAAGAACATTCTCCCGTACTGCACAAGAAGTGCACCTGTACCAACCCCAAGAACATTCATCCCTGACTGTACATTTCTGAATGTGATTCCTGACTGCTTGGGGAGAACAATTAAAGCACCCTAAACCGCTCCATTCTCTCTCCTCCTGTGTTTGCTATTGGGCTCCGCGAAAACCTCTCTCCTCACAGAACACTGCGACCATGACGTCGGACCCAGCAACACATGACGTCGGGGAATGGTGCAACAATATCCAGGCCGCCGTCAACGGACACGCCATTCTGACACGCCCTGATCTCACCTGGTCGGGGACTGACCTTTAGATTAATATGTGTAGTTTAGTTATGGTACAGGGTACTACATGGTACCACTGGGTAGTTTACTACAGGGTAGTTTAGTTAGGGTACAGGGTACTACATGGTACCACAGAGTACTACATGGTACTACATGGCACTACAGGGTACTACATGGCTCTACATGGCTCTACATGGCACTACATGGCACTACATGGCACTACAGGGTACTACATGGTACCACAGGGCACTACAGGGTACTACATGGCACTACAGGGTACTACAGGGTACTACAGGGTACTACATGGCACTACAGGGTACTATAGGGTACTACATGGCACTACAGGGCACTACATGGTACTACATGGCACTACAGGGTACTACATGTCTGCTCCTTTGCAGCACCACAAACATGGGAACTCTCTAACTCTTCCCCCCCCCCTCTTTCCCCCCCCCCTCCCACCCCCCCCCCCCCCCCCCCCCTCCCTCCCCCTTCTCTCTGAGTGCCCGTCTCCTGGCGCTGACTAAGGTGATGGATGCCTCAGGGTCTTGGCCAAGATTGTAGTGACTGCTCTACATGCACCTCCGAGGCCTTGGATCAGTTATTCACCGTCGTCTGTCCGTGGTCCTGTCAACTGATTAACAGTATTAACAGACTGTTAACAGATTAACAGTCAACGCGGTTTCATTGCTGGGTTAAGTACTTCTATTCTATTCACATAATACGCTTACTTCATATATCTACTCCATTAACATATATGCCTACCACTTGTATCTATTGCTATGTCCGCCTACTACAATCTCATGAGCTGTCTAATGCCTGTCCCGTCTCCCTGTCCCCCTATGACTTGCTGTCCTGGAGTATTGACCGGAGTGTTGGATGTCCCGTGATGAAGGCCGGGAGGTTGCGACCCCCTCTGCGTGCCCCCCTGTCTCCGGAGGTCTCGTAGTGGTGACCGGAGTGCCGGATGTTCCGCGATGATGTCGGGGAGTTCGCGACCCTCTCTGCGCCGCCCCCTATCTCCCTGTCTCCGGCTGTCCCTGAGCAATGACCGGAGTGTTGAATGTCCCGTGACTAAGACGGGGAGGACGTGACCCTATTTGCGCCGCCCCTGTGCCTCAAATAGATCCGCTATCAACTCTATCTTTAATCTTTCAAAATGTTCAGTTGCTATCGCTATTAGCTCTATCTTTAATCTTTCAAAATGTACAGTTGCTATTGCATGCACTCATCTGTGTTTCACTACACACATGAGTGCATGCTTACCAACTGTCCGTCTGCAACACTACTATCACCAACATCTAAGAAGGGAGATCCCCCCTTGAATGGCCCTTCTAAGGTTTCTCTCCTCCACACTGCCTGTGGAGCTTTTTTCCCTATTGTTAGGTTTTAGTGAGTTTTTCCTTACCTTCGCGTGGGGTATGTCTGGGAGTGCTTGCATTCTTTCATTTATTTGCATTCATCTAAAAATGTTTGGACCTTATGGTGTTCTTGTTCTGTTCTTGACTTATTGTTATGTTTTCTTCTTGACTTGTTTAAAGAAGACCTGTACGGCCCATGGGGATTTGTGTTGTCGGGCCCTATAAATAAATTTGATTTGATTTGATTTGATTCTGGTAAATCAACACTCACAGATACTGGACAAAACCATTGACCAACTCAGCGCTCTCACGCTCAGCTCCACGGAGCGAGACAGACAATTTGAGCGTTTTGATGCGTATGTCACTGCCCAGCTAGACGTTCCACCTGTTGTCTCCCCACCCGTGGTATCCCCACCTGTTGTACCCCAGTACAGGGAGCCCCATGTACCCGTGCCAGAACGTTATGACGGAAACGTCTCTAAGTGTCGTGCCTTTCTTTTCCAATGTTCATTAGTATTCGGGCAACAGCCACAAACCTTCCAGAGCAAAAAATCCGAAGTATCCTACCTGTCTGGGTTGCTCACGGGTCCCGCGCTAGAATGGGCAACCGCCCTCTACTTCAGTAGTTCCCCTCTCTGCGATTCGTACTCTGATTATGTCGGCGACATGCAAAAGGTTTTCGACCATCCCCCCGGTGGTTCGGATAGTACTGCCGCCTTGTTTGGAATCCGCCAAGGTCATTGCAGCGTGAGCAAGTATGCAATTGAATTCCGTATCCTGGCAGCAGGTTCCGAATGGAACGACACAGCGTTACGAGGGGCTTTCCGCCAAGGCCTCAGCGACGTCCTAAAAGATGAATTGGAAGCCAACTTCCCTTGACGAGTTGATTAACTTAGCCAGAGAATTGGACACACGCCTTCGCGAACGCCTTCGCGAGAAGGCTAGTGCCGTCAGTAGTGTGCCGCTGCAGAGCCGCAGACCCGGAGCGCGCCGTCAATAGTGTCCCGCTACAGAACCGCAGAGCCCAAGACTCGGAGCCTATGGAACTCGACCGCTCTCGCCTCCCTCTCCGCGAACGCCGTCACAGACTCAGGACGGGGGCATGTTTGTACTGCGGGCAACTCTGTCACTCCATCGCTTCATGCTCGGTTTGCCCAAACAACGGGGCTTGACAGTGACGCTGGGCGCATGTACAAGCCTTAATTATGCTCCCAGCTCCGGCCGAAACATGCAATTCAGTGCCACGCTTTACCACAATGGTCAATCGCTTCCTCTGTCCTCGCTGGTCGACTCAGGCGCAGACGAAAACCTCATTGACGCTGGGGTAGTGTCCCACTTCCACATTGCCACCGACGCCTTGCCAATTCCCCGCGATGCTCAAGGTCTAAACGGGAGGTTGCTCTCGCGAATAACCCGCCACACCACGCCTCTCCGCCTCCAACTCTCAGGGAATCATAGCGAAGACATCCGTTTCCACGTCACTAATTCCCCCCATAATCCCATCGTTCTAGGCATGCCTTGGCTAAAGCTACACAACCCTGTAATAAACTGGCCAACGGGCTCAGTCACGAGCTGGAGTGCTCACTGCCACGCCTCTTGTCTACGGTCGGCTCGGTCGCCACTGAGAGTCGCTGGTTATCCCATTCGCAACGAACCTATTGACCTTTCGACTGTTCCTCCAATTTATCACGATTTAGAGGCTGTCTGCCACCTCATCGCCAGTACGACTGTGCTATTGATCTGCTCCCGGGGAGCTATGCTCCCCGCTAGTCGCCTGTTTAACCTCTCACGCCCAGAGAGGGAGTCTATGGAGAAATACGTCAACGAGTCCCTGGCCTCAGGCATTATTACCCCCTCCTCCTCTCCTGTCGGCACAGGGTTTTTTTTTGTGTCCAAGAAGGATAGCTCCCTTCGCCCCTGTATTGACTACCGGGGTCTCAACAACATCACAGTCAAGAACAAGTACCCCCTGCCATTGATTAACTCTGCTTTCGAACCCCTGCAAGGTGCCACCATTTTCTCGAAGCTGGACCTCAGAAATGCCTATCACCTTGTCCGCGTCCGGGAGGGAGACGAGTGGAAGACGGCCTTTAAGACCCCGCTCGGTCACTTCGAGTACAAGATAATGCCTTTTGTGTTGACCAATGCCCCTGCTGTCTTCCAGGCCCTTGTCAATGACGTTCTCTGTGATGTCCTTAACCGCTCTGTCTTTGCTTATCTGGACGACATTCTGATTTTTTCCCGCTCTATGGAGGAGCACGTCCAGCATGTCCGCCGGGTCCTCCAACGCCTACTGGAGAACAAGCTGTTCGTCAAGGCGGAGAAGTGTGAGTTCCACATCTCCTCCATCGGGTTCCTCGGCTACATCATCGAGGGCGGCAAGATCTGGGCGGACCCCGAGAAGATCAAGGCGGTGTCCGACTGGCCCCGTCCCACCAACGTCAAGCAGCTCCAACGCTTCCTGGGGCTTGCTAACTTCTGCACAGGAGGAGGAGATCGCTGTTCCATCGGTGCAGGACCACCTTCGCCGCTGCAGGAGGATATGGGAGGACACGAGGGCCGCGCTGCTCCACTGAGCAGAACTGTCGCTTCGCCGACCGCCACCGGACCCCGGCTCCCGATTATCAACCAGGTCAGATGGTTTGGCTCTCGTCCCGGGACCTGCCGCTCAAGTCTTTGTCCCGCAAACTCACCCCCCGTTTTGTTGGTCCCTATAAGATTTTGTCCATTATCAACCCCTCAGTCAACTCGAGTCAACTCCAGCTCCCCTCCATCATGCGCATTCACCCCTCCTTCCATGTCTCCCAGTTGAAGCCGGTGGTCTCCAGTCCCCTGTCTCCTCCAGCTCCGGAGCCTCCCCCTCAGCTGGTCATCGACGACCACCCGGCCTACATCGTCCGGCAGCTGCTGGGAGTGCGTCGTCGCGGCCACGGTTTTTAATACCTAGTGGACTGGGAGGGCTACGGCCTGGAGGAGCGCAGCTGGGTCTCTCGCGGGTTGATCCTGGATCCTGACCTCGTCCGGGACTTCCATCGGGATAACCCGGACAAGTCTGGAGGGGCGCCAGGAGGCGCCCGTAGAGGGGGGGGTCCTGTCATGGTCAGGGCTCGGGCCTTCCTCTGCCCTCATCCTGCCGCAGCCATATATGGGCAGCTTCCTGCTGGAGTGTTCCCACGCTGCCAGACGAGCATCAATCAGCACGGCTGTAAGGGATTCCCTCATCAGGCAGCTCCTATATCACCTGACGGATCCTGTCGTCCCTCGTCGCACTGTTAAACTGCCTACCTAGGTACGACCCTTCAGTCCGAAGACCTGCTAGACACTCTCACATTATTATTCCCTGTTCTAACCTTCCCTCTCTTGTGCCCAAGGACCTCCGTTCCACCGAGCCCGTCTGGCCCCTATGAGCTTGACTACGGAGTTCCTGCTCTCACCCCCGACACAGCCGGTGTCTACGTTCTCCTGCACTGCACAAGGAGTGCACCTGCTTAAAGAACATTCTCCCGTACTTCACAAGGAGTGCACCTGGACCAACCCCAAGAACATTCATCCCTGACTGTTGTACATTTCTGAATGTGATTCCTGTCTGCTTGGGGAGAACAATTAAAGCACCCTAAACCGCTCCATTCTCTCTCCTCCTGTGTTTGCTATTGGGCTCCGCAAAAACCCCTCTCCTCACACGGGGGGATTCAGTGTGATACACCACACCTTCCATCTGGAGAGTCATCACTTATAATGGAAATAACAAGAAAACAAAAAAGATAACCAACAGTCGTGAAACCGTGGGAAGAATGCCGTCAAAAATAACACGAGGATGAGTCAGAAATGGCTTCCACTTTACCGTTCCGTGGTGGTCGAGCTGTACGAATTATAGCGTTGTCTCCCCGTGCTGTTGTACTTCCACAAGAACACCAGGGGGCTGTGGTACCTCCACGAGAACACCAGGGTGCTGTGGTACTTCCACAAGTACGTCAGGGGGCTGAGGTACCTCCACAAGAACGTCAGGGGGCTAAGGTACCTCCACAAGAACGTCAGGGGGCTGTGGTACTTCCACAAGAACACTGGAGGGCTGATGTACCTCCACGAGAACGTCAGGGGGTTGAGGTACCTCCACAAGAACGTCAGGGGGCTGTGGTACTTCCACAAGAACACCAGGGGGCTGAGGTACCTCCAAGAGAACGTCAGGGGGTTGAGGTACCTCCACAAGAACGTCAGGGGGCTGTGGTACTTCCACAAGAACACCAGGGGGCTGAGGTACCTCCATGAGAACATCAGGGGGCTGAGGTACCTCCACGAGAATGTCAGGGGGCTGAGGTACCTCCACAAGAATGCCAGGGGGCTGAGGTACTTCCACAAGAACGTCAGGGGGCTGAGGTACTTCCACAAGAACGTCAGGGGGCTGAGGTACCTCAACAAGACATTAGGGGGCTGAGGTACCTCCACAAGAACATCAGGGGGCTGAGGTACCTCCACAAGAACGTCAGGGGCTACGTTCCCCGTCTCCTCACGTCATTCCAGCAAACTGTCTCTTCCTGGTTCATTTTAGAATCTATTATTAGAAAGATTATATGGAAAACGTGTGTAGTGGATGACCCAGTTATGCTCTGCTGCGTTCTGAGCTCACAAAAGCTCTGTCACACGCCTCATTTTGACTTGGCTCGTGCTGCACGACATCTGTGTCAAATGAACCGCACATGTTACAGTGTTCCACTGGACAAGAGCATGTTTTCACCAGCCGCCGTTGTCATGGGGTCGTCCCTATGTTGCTGTATTATAATATCAAGATTAGGCCCTATGTTTCCCCAAGGATTTCCCTCCAAGTTAGACCCTATGTTCCTACAGCCCTATGTTCGCCCATTTCTAAGAAATTCTTCCCGAGGTCGGATCACCTGTAATTCAGATTTTGTGGTTTACTTGCTCAAATGTCCTTGTAACCTTTGCTATGTTGGAAAAACAAGAAGACGTATTTCTGAGCACAAATGTTCTATAAGAAGAAATGACGAGAAGTCTTCAGTTGCAAGGCACTTTAATAAGTTAGGACATGATATTTCTGGCTTAAAGGAAAACTCCAACATTTTGGGAAATTAGCTTATTTAACATCTTCCCTGGAGTTAGACAAGAAGATACATACATTTTTCGTCTCTCTGCTTAGCTTCATCACTGGAAGTGGGTCAGACATTTACCTGTGTTCCCTACAGTCACGAAATACACACTCCAACTACAATCAAAATACAACTCCAAAACGTTCCTTTATTTATCTACTTTTTCTCCTCCTGTTTTTCTGTATTTTTCTCCCATCCCAATTTAGTCGTTATGCCAATTCCCCCCTCCCCTTCCTGGTCGTTGCGCGCATGTGCCCCCCACTTGCCGGTCTAGGGAGCCCTGAAGTCTATCAGATGCTTCCTCCGATACATAGGAGACAGCCAGCAGCCTCTTTTCACCTGACAGCGAGGACTCTCATCATTCTTGTGATGCCGAATACATCAAACAGAGTAAACATGTGGCACAATTTAAAAAGCAGCTAAAAAAATACACATTGGAAAAATACAGAAATGAGTATTGAGGATAAACAAAGTTATGTTATATTGTGTATGTAGTGCTGTACTATATTCACTGCTGTCAAGTGAATCAAGTTTTTTTCTTTTCTTGTAATCTTTTAATATAAGTAAAAGTATATTCTATATTGTAATACACTAAATTATGTTATATCTAGTAAAATTAATGGAAGAACAAATATAAATGTAAGGGGGTAGGGATCAATAAGCTTAGCTTCCCTCTAACTCCTTTTTTGGACATGTCTGCTAACCAAACACATTGCTCTTGACCTTTTGTTTATAATTCCTTTTTTTTTTTAAATGTTTTTCTTTTAATGTTTTTTTTATTTGTTGCTATTATTGTTTGGTTCGACGGAACAAGATATCGTGAGTTGTTTGGAGAAATATGGAGAATAACATGTCCAAAAATAAACTTTTTCATTCATTCATTCATTCATTCATTCATTCATTCATTCACGTGCGTGCACATCTGCACATGCCTGGCTGTACACAAGTGGCGGCACCTTCTCAGCAGCAGGAAGGCTGATAGAAAGGCAGGATGATGTGCACCTGCACAGTGGGTCAAGGCCGTGACGCTGGCCCTAGCTCCCCAATGCCACTCACTCTCCTCTCTCTCTCTTACATATCTTTCTCTTTCATTCTCTCACTCGGTCTATCTCTCTCTTTCTCTCTCATTCTCTCACTCTGTCTACAGTATCTCTCTCTCTACATATCTGTCTTTCTCTCTCATTCTCTCGCTCTGTCTATCTCTCATTCTCTCACTCTGTCGATCTCTCTCTTTCTCTATACATCTGTCTTTTTTTCCTCATTCTCTAGCTCTGTCTCTTTCTGTTACATATCTGTCTTTCTCTCATTCTCCTGCTGTCTATCTCTCTCATTCTCTCACGGTGTCTTTCTCTCTCATGCCCTTGCTCTGTCTATCTCTCTTTCTCTTACATATCTGTCCTCTCTCATTCTCTCGCTCTGTCTATCTCTCATTCTCTCGCTCTGTCGATCTCTCTCTTTCTCTCTACATCTGTCTTTCTCTCTCATTCTCTAGCTCTGTCTCTCTCTCTCTCATTCTATCGCTCTGTCGATCTCTCTTTCTCTCTACATCTGTCTTTCTATCTCATTCTCTAGCTGTCAATTGGAAAGCAGTCCGTGTTTAGACAGCAGGGCGGGTGACCAAAACACCAAACTCGTCACACAGCAGTGGCTGATACTGTAGTTAACGTAGCCCGCTTGAATGAACTGCGAGAGATAATTCATAACTCGTATACACATACGCACTCTGCCATTCAGCACATTATTCTGTGAAGCAGCCCAGCGCACACACATGCACACACACACATCACATTATTCTGCTTAGCTTAGTTGGAATACTCAGCAGATAACATTACAGTAGTTAATGTGTTAGCGCGACATGGGTATATACAGGACTGGCGAGGATGCAAAGCATGTTAGACTATTGGAACCGCTTTATTTATAATAGCATTTGAATCCACCATTTAGGGCTAAACCGTTACGGTGTATAAATATAGGCTAACAAATTAAATGTAATGTGGTGTGTGTGTGTGTGTGTGTGTGTGTATGTGTGTGTGCTGGGCAGCCACATCAAATATTCCACAAAAAACTATTTTCAAGTATTCCAAAAAAAAGTACAACTGATCCAATCTTCTCAATCTTTAGCAATAACATTTCAGAATGGGAGCTCGTAAAGTGCATAAAATAGGCTATGCAGTGCCTGAAATTGGCTATAGCCATTCTACAACAATTGAATAGGCTGAATAGTTTTTTCAGGCTGTTATTCGTTTTAATAAGGGATATTTACATTTAGTCATTTAGCTGACGCTTTTATCCAAGCGACTTACAAGTTCAGAAAGTTACTGAATTTGCTCATATGCTCCAGAATAAACTTTTAATTCATAACGTTCAGTCGGGTCCGTGAGGAGCTGGAAACACGGCCACAGCGACAACGATTTGCATGGAATGTATTGGTATCACTCAGTGATTTAACACCTATCAACCGCTGTTTGTGTGTGTGTGCATGCATGTACGTGACGCGTTGTAGTCCCCAAGAATACGGGGGTAATTTAGAACTATACAATTGAGCAATAATTAAACATATTTACAAGTCGTATTAAGTTTAGCAAGTAAGGAGACATATATATATATATCATCTTAAAGCACTCGGAAATGTAATTTTTCTATTTTTACCGATTTCTGAAAAGAGGTACTTTTTGAGCATTTGGGAGACATTCTAAATAATTTTTTTCTCCGCCGACGGGTTCAAACAGGCCCTTGGACTCTCAAGGGTTTTAAAATGCACAATACCGTGTAATATATAACATATAAATCATTGTTTGTGCATCCTGTTCATCCCCTCTCTCTTCTGGGGTGCTAGAAATATTGGCGCAACGCAGCCAATTGAAAAATGCACAGGCATATTATTATTTCTGATTGTTCAATAAATACAAGACATATATTTTCCAGTGTCTAATATTCTATATCATTCTGTTTTGACCTGTGAGGTGTAAGAAAACCACCCACACTTGTGCTCTGTCTTTCTTTCTCTCTCTAGATGTCTCTCTCTCTCATTCTCTCACTCTGTATCTCTCCTTGTTTGCCCCCCCCCCCAGTCTAATCACCACAGAGGCCTCCCCTTTGCACTCAAATGTCACTCGACTGTCTACGTCTACGGCGGTCTTCCCAGTCCGCCATGGCTTTGCGGAAGTCTCTGACGTACGGGCTCTGACGTAATGACATGCAGGGCAGAAAATATCTTCAGAACTTTCAGAATTTATTTCCTGTTTATTGTTGATTGGCTCTTTCCGGCATCTCTATGATCAGATACTATACTCTCTGTGACCGTCTTTGCCTGTGGACATGAGAAAGATGTGGGATGCCGTCCAATACGATTACTCACAAAGTAGCATCAGTGACTCATAAGATGTTTGGCTCTTGGCTGTTTATGTGACGTTAGAGCACTTGTCCCAGTCTTTAAGTCATGTTAGAGCACTCGCCTCTGTCTTGCCTGATGCCTGATGATTGCATAGCCAAAGTAATTTGTGATTCATTACTTGAACCACTTATAGCACATGCATGATGAGTCTGGCCACTTTTGAAAGGAAACATTCTGTACTTTCTTCCATAACAGGAGAAGAATAACTGAGTGCTAATGTAATAGAGATGGCTAGTGTGACGTCACAAATGACTTCCGTGTCCACTAGCATGTTTAGTCTAATGCGGCCAATGTAAACAGCAATGGCTACATCCCAGAAACCGGTCACCCTTTTTACTGTGACATCCTACGTCGATGACTTCTCAAAGTCTGTGAAAAAGGGTCTCAACTCAGATATCTCAAACCAAAAAAAATGAAATAAAGAAAATGTAGTAAAGAAATTAAAAGGAACGGAGGAAAGCGGTAGTAAGAGACTGTTTTGTTGACATAATTTCTATTGCTGCAACACGGGACACAGCACTGCACAATTTGACTGCCTTTGAATATCCCGTCTGGAAGCAACAGGACACGGAAGTGGCATTTTCAAATATAATAGAATAGAATAGAAATACTTTTATTATCCCATGGGACATTTTTGCATTTAGGTAGTGTGAGCCTGGCACTGAACCTGCTCCTCCTGTCCGCCAAGTCTGTGTATAGTGGGTGGGAGGGGTTTTCCCTGATGGCCTGGAGCTTAGCAAGGTTCCTCCTCTCCGCGACCCTCGCTAGGGAGTCCAGCTCCACCCCAACCACGCTACTGGCTTTCCTGACCAGCTTATCCAGCCTGTTTGTGTCCCCTGCTCTAAGTCCGCTGCCTCAGCAGGTCACAGCGTACAAGAAGGCGCCCGCCACCACCGACTCATAGAACGACCAGAAGTCTGTTGATTGTTTCTGAATTGAGATATCAGGCTGATAAGGTCGAAACTCTTTCACTCTTGAGTTTTTCTTGCAGTGTTCAACACACCCAAGTCTGACAGAGAAAGTAACGTCAGCTAGCAGTAGCTGGCAGTCTCCATCCCCCCTGGGGCCCTGGCTGAGCTAAACACCGTCTGGCAAAGTTGACGACGTCGACGCATTTTCCTACTGTGGAGTTGAAAAAGTTCACAAGTTCATGATAGTCCTCCCGTTTGGATGAACTAGTTTATCTGCCACACGTTAGCACTCGATAACGTAGCTAACACTAGCTAGCTTGGAAACAGAATTTGTCTCTTGTGATAGGCTAGTTAAATTTTTTTTTTCTACGTAGGCTTACAGTCCAGATAGTGGACATTTACCCGGGAAGCGCGCAGAAGTGCATATATCTGCAAAGCCGCAGAGCCCGGAACAAGTCAGACACATTCACGTGTCTACACTATTCTACAAATGTGTCTAATGTGAAATATATAAGCATGTAAGCAAAACTAGATTTTCGGTCTGTGACGGAAAGTGATTGTTAAATAACATTATATTTATTTTTATTATTTATATATACAAAAATAAGTAAATCAAATTTAAAAAAAAATCTTCTTCTCGCGAGGCCCCTAGGGGGCGCGAGGCCCCCGTGCAGTTGCACTGCTTGCACGGCCCTAGCGGCGGCCCTGGGTCTAGGTGGGGTTTGATCACCGGGCGGAGTTGCTCCAGGACTAACCTTTCCATGGTCTTCATTATATGAATATATGATGAATATGATGACGTAGCACCTAGCCATCCCTATACTGAAATAAAAGTCACAAGTTTTGACAAGAAATGCGATAAGAGTTCCAGCTGAGAGGTAGTCTCTGTAGTACTGAAGTACTGAAGTCCTATCTACAGTACAGGTCCAAAGAGTATAACAATCCCCCGGAGAATGAGTGTTTTACAGATGTTTATGTAATCCTTCTATCGGTATTATTGATTTGGACGGTGAATGAGAAATTCTCCAAACAAACAACTTCTCCGTTTTCTTCTCTCCGTTTACCATAGGAATCAGTAATCATGTAATCTACCCTTGGCTCCAGAATTTAATTGGCTACAAAGGTGGTCAATCATTTTCGCCATCAGCGATGACAGGACGATGTTCAGGACCCGGCCAAACCAGATGTGGTCACTTGTCCAAATGGCTTGTCAAATGATGCTCGTCAGATGTTTCAGCTTGTAACTCGAGACTGGAAGCACGCAATAGATCGAGTGGGGTGACGATTGGAAGGCGGCAAATACACCTTTCCAACAATGTATTGGCTGATCGGGAAAAACGCAGCCCGGAGCTGGCAGACGAGAGCAAAGTGCAGCGAAGTGTGCGCGTGCCTGGAACGTTTACAGGTTAAGTGCCGTTAGAGCACTCGTCCCTGTCTTTAAGTGATGTTAGAGCACTCATCACTGTCTCTATGTGACGTTAGAGCACTCGTCCCTGTCTTTAAGTGACATTAGAGCACTCATCCCTGTCTTTAAGTGGCGTTAGAGCACTCGTCCCTGTCTTTAACTGACATTAGAGCACTCATCCCTGTCTTTAAATGACATTAGAGCACTCATTCCTGTCTTTAAGTGACATTAGAGCACTCATCCCTGTCTCTATGTGACGTTAGAGCACTTGTCGCTGTCTCTATGTGACCTTAGAGCACTCATCCTTGTCTTTAAGTGACATTAGAGCACTCGTCCCTGTCTTTAAGTGACGTTAGAGCACTCTTCCCTGTCTTTAAGTGACGTTAGAGCACTCGTCCCTCTCTTTAAGTGACGTTAGAGCACTTGTCCCTGTCTTTAAGTGACGTTAGATCACTCGTCCCTGTCTTTAAGTGATGTTAGAGCACTCGTCCCTGTCTTTAATTGACATTAGAGCACTCGTCCCTGTCTTTAAGTGACATTAGAGCACTTGTCCCTGTCTTTAAGTGATGTTAGAGCACTCGTCCCTGTCTTTAAGTGACGTTAGAGCACTCTTCCCTTTCTTTAAGTGACATTAGAACACTCGTCCCTGTCTCTATGTGACGTTAGAGCACTCGTCGCTGTCTCTATGTGAACTTAGAGCACTCATCCTTGTCTTTAAGTGACATTAGAGCACTCGTCCCTGTCCTTAAGTGACGTTAGAGCACTCGTCCCTGTCTTTAAGTGACGTTAGAGCACTCGTCCCTGTCTTTAAGTGACATTAGAGCACTCGTCCCTGTCTTTAAGTGACGTTAGAGCCCTCGTCGCTGTCTCTATGTGACGTTAGAGCACTCGTCGCTGTCTTTAAGTGACATTAGAGCACTCATCCCTGTCTCTATGTGACGTTAGAGCACTTGTCGCTGTCTCTATGTGACCTTAGAGCACTCATCCGTGTCTTTAAGTGACATTAGAGCACTCGTCCCTGTCTTTAAGTGACGTTAGAGCACTCGTCCCTGTCTTTAAGTGACGTTAGAGCACTCATCCCTCTCTTTAAGTGACGTTAGAGCACTCGTCCCTGTCTTTAAGTGACATTAGAGCACTCGTCCCTGTCTTTAAGTGACATTAGAGCACTTGTCCCTGTCTTTAAGTGATGTTAGAGCACTCGTCCCTGTCTTTAAGTGACGTTAGAGCACTCTTCCCTTTCTTTAAGTGACATTAGAACACTCGTCCCTGTCTCTATGTGACGTTAGAGCACTCGTCGCTGTTTCTATGTGAACTTAGAGCACTCATCCTTGTCTTTAAGTGACATTAGAGCACTCGTCCCTGTCCTTAAGTGACGTTAGAGCACTCGTCCCTGTCTTTAAGTGACGTTAGAGCACTCGTCCCTGTCTTTAAGTGACATTAGAGCACTCGTCCCTGTCTTTAAGTGACGTTAGAGCCCTCGTCGCTGTCTCTATGTGACGTTAGAGCACTCGTCGCTGTCTTTATGTGACGTTAGAGCACTCGTCGCTGTCTTTAAGTGACATTAGAGCACTCATCCCTGTCTCTATGTGACGTTAGAGCACTTGTCGCTGTCTCTATGTGACCTTAGAGCACTCATCCGTGTCTTTAAGTGACATTAGAGCACTCGTCCCTGTCTTTAAGTGACGTTAGAGCACTCGTCCCTGTCTTTAAGTGACGTTAGAGCACTCATCCCTCTCTTTAAGTGACGTTAGAGCACTTGTCCCTGTCTTTAAGTGACGTTAGATCACTCGTCCCTGTCTTTAAGTGATGTTAGAGCACTCGTCCCTGTCTTTAAGTGACATTAGAGCACTCGTCCCTGTCTTTAAGTGACGTTAGAGCACTCGTCCCTGTCTTTAAGTGACGTTAGAGCACTCATCCCTCTCTTTAAGTGACGTTAGAGCACTTGTCCCTGTCTTTAAGTGACGTTAGATCACTCGTCCCTGTCTTTAAGTGATGTTAGAGCACTCGTCCCTGTCTTTAAGTGACATTAGAGCACTCGTCCCTGTCTTTAAGTGACATTAGAGCACTTGTCCCTGTCTTTAAGTGATGTTAGAGCACTCGTCCCTGTCTTTAAGTGACGTTGGAGCACTCTTCCCTTTCTTTAAGTGACATTAGAACACTCGTCCCTGTCTCTATGTGACGTTAGAGCACTCGTCGCTGTTTCTATGTGAACTTAGAGCACTCATCCTTGTCTTTAAGTGACATTAGAGCACTCGTCCCTGTCCTTAAGTGACGTTAGAGCACTCGTCCCTGTCTTTAAGTGACATTAGAGCACTCGTCCCTGTCTTTAAGTTACGTTAGAGCCCTCGTCGCTGTCTCTATGTGACGTTAGAGCATTCGTCGCTGTCTTTAAGTGACATTAGAGCACTCGTCCCTGTCTTTAAGTGAGATTAGAGCACTCATCGCTGTCTCTATGTGACATTAGAGCACTCAACCCTGTCTTTAAGTGACATTAGATCACTCGTCCCTGTCTATGTGACATTAGAGCACTCGACCCTGTCTTTAAGTGACATTAGAGCACTTGTCCCTGTCTTTAAGTGACATTAGAGCACTCATCCCTGTCTTTAAGTGACATTAGAGCACTCGTCGCTGTCTTTATGTGACATTAGAGCACTTGTCCCTGTCTTATTGTGAGATTAGAGCACTCATCGCTGTCTCTATGTGACATTAGAGCACTCAACCCTGTCTTTAAGTGACATTAGATCACTCGTCCCTGTCTATGTGACATTAGAGCACTCGACCCTGTCTTTAAGTGACATTAGAGCACTTGTCCCTGTCTTTAAGTGACATTAGAGCACTCATCCCTGTCTTTAAGTGACATTAGAGCACTCGTCGCTGTCTTTATGTGACATTAGAGCACTTGTCCCTGTCTTATTGTGAGGGCTGCGGGTGTTTGGGTCACTAGCAAATAATAGGGACTCTTTTAAGTTATTTGTATAACGAATAACCACTAAACTGCTAAGCAGACATTAAGGAGAAGGGGGAAAGTAAACAACAAAAAAACAACCTTTACAGGTGGAAGTAGTAGTAGTATCCTTCCTACTACTGCAAGCCCATTTAAAAAATCCCAGTTTGTGATAGATTATTAGTTACTGGGTATTTCAAAGTACCTCATATTTGGTAACATTTTGAAGCTAACAACTAGGGCTTTCCAATGATATAAAATATGTGTATGATTATCATCATTATTATTGTTATTATTATTCTTCATATGTAGTTGCACTTGAACTTGTTGAAATTGAAGATTTCAAACAACTTCTTGAAGATAAAAGTAAATTTTCAAGCACTTTCCTTACTTGGGAACAGAAAAATTAGAGTGTATGGAATGTAGACAATCTTGTTGGCAATATAGAACTGTTGAAAGATTAGAAATAGCATATATTGTTTTTTTGGTAACACTTTATATTAACACTCAGTTATAAGACCTTTATAAGGTATTTGTAGATAATGAACTAATCATGAACAAGTCATTTATATACATTCATAAGTTATTATTAAATCATTTATAACTATATTTGTATAACATTTACAAATTAGTTCTACATTATTTATAACTCATTATCAACATTGTTGTACTTGATTTGTTCATCATTAAATAATGTTGTTTAATGTGTAGTAACACATTTGTAGATGCTTTAAAAAATGGATATGAAAAAACTACTATACTGTACCTCCATTTATTTGTTCATGTTCAACAAATGATTTGTTAAGACATTCATAAAACATCTATAAATCATTTGCAGATGCTATTGTGTGCCCTAATCTGAAGTGAAGCCTATTCATCATTAACAAATGTCTAATACAGTTAATTATTTGTTTACTTTTTCATCACCTGTTACAAATGTTGTAGACAGCTTTCGGATACACCCTTCTTTGTGACATCAAACAGTGACAGAATTAGGACTATAGATAGATAATAGATAAATGCAATTGTATTAATATATAAAATACATATAGTGTAACATAGGGGGGCACTAGGACCCAGGAGTACTTAGCCAGGGATTGACAGAGTATGCATCCCAGTATCCTTTGGGTTCAGTATCAATGGTTGTTCAGATATTCACTTAAATCAGATACATATTTCTCTTTGGTTTCAGTCTCTTTGCTGCAATACCAAACATTCACTATACACGTGCATGTGTGAGCTTTTCGGATAACTCACAATGTAAGATCACACCTTTAAACGAGGGGGCGAGAGGATAGGTAGCTAGAGGGGGGAGGGGGAAAGAAAGATAGAGGAAGAGAGAGAGGGATGGAGGGTGTAGGGGAGAGAGGGAGAGAGAGCGGGAGGGAGAGAGAGAGAGGGCGAGAGAGAGGGAGAGGGAGAGAGCGGGGGAGAGAGTGAGAGAGAGTGGGGGAGGGGGGGGGGGGGGTAGCTTAACTATTCCTCTTTTAGCCAAAGGCTTAAACAGTAGTTTAAATACTATTACAATGTGCTATTGAAACAACAGGTCGTCACGTGTCACCAATGCCAATAGTTCAATGAACACCAAAGTCAAACCTACTTTTACCGTCCAACCTACTTGGGGTAGTTTAAGACTGCTATTAAACGTCATGGGAAATATTCCATTCCTTGAATCATTTGCTTTTATTAAAACTTCACAAAATGGTGTCTCATGGCAGCTGGGTGGCGCAGCGGTCTAAGCGCTAGTTACCAACGTGTGAGACACCGGTATCGAATCCGGCTGTCAGCGGTGCCTCCGGCTTGGGCCGGCCGTCCTACTGACTCAATTGGCAGAGTCAGCGGGAGGGGAGTCGATGGGTGGTAATCTGGTCGTTGTAAACAGCGACTCCTACAGGTCGGTCAGGACGCCTGCACAGCAAGGACTGGAGATGTCGAGGGTAGTGTGAGCCTCCCACACGTTACACCTCGCCAATGAGAGTCCGTGCTGGCAAGTGAAAAGAAGTGGCTGGCTGACTCTGCATGTATCGGAGGGGACATGCGATAGATTCTTCAACCCTCCCTACGACCGACCAGTGGGGGGCACATGTGAGCAACGATCAAGACAGGGGAGGGGGGGAATTGGCATGACTAAATTGGGATGGGAGAAAAAACAGAAAAAGAAGGAGAAAAAGTGGATAAAAAAAAATTGTGTCTCATTAGCATTCAGCTCTGACTGGTGTATTAGTGGCATGTGCGTCCTGGTTACATATGCATATTGCGGCCTGCGGACACATTTTCAGGGATAGTGATTACCCTTATTCCATATTTTCGTTACGTCACCTTATTTCAAATATAGTCAAATGACCGTACTTCACATTATAATCAAGCGCTCAGGTTTCAGCATTGAATAAACAAGTCACAATGTACCTTAATATAATAATGTCTTTTATACCCCAGCGGCAAGTCCGCGCTGCTAGTATCTGATAACGTGGAAAACGCCATCTTCCCTCGTGGCCAATGCATATCACAATGTGCGTGCACATAACATATTTCATATTCTTACTGACGTTGTTAAACATTCAACTAATTTCACAATTCTTGTTACTCATATCACCTAACGTTATAACTTCTAACAATAGTGTTTTCGATACTTCTCACAGTGTACTGACCTGAAAGCATATGGATATGATCAAGAGGAATGACGACACGTGTTGCTAAGTTTAACTCCAAGACTCCTCTAACGTGAGAGGGCGGAAACCGTCACCTAGGGGGACCTGGGCACATCACCTGAACTACAGTACATGGTTCCGCTCTTAACTTCCTGTCTAATCAATTCTCCATCTCACAGTCAATGTGAACTTGGTTAATTATATTAATGTATAGCTGGTAATATAAAGTTTACCATAATTTTTCTAATCATGTAAATTAGATATGTACAATTCCAAAATGTACACAAGATTATGCACATATTATTTTTTTTATCCACTTTTTCCTCCTCTTTTTAAATTTTTTTCTCCCATCCCAATTCCTCTCTTGCGTTGGTGACGCGCGCAATGTCCGCTGCGCCACCCAGCTGCCTGATTATGCACCTATTCTTGAGGATACTACACAATGCCACATTACACAGCTGGTAAGCTTACTTATTCACCACCTCCCACTTCGAGAAATCAAACAGAACTGCTTCAAGCCCATATGGTATGGTATGGTATGGTTTATTCTTAATCCCAGAGGAGAAACATGGTTTGCCACCAGAGCGAATACAAATACACAAACAAGAAACAATTACATACAGTACAAGTTACATAACCCAGTAAAAAGAGGAGAGCCTCTCAACACAGAGCTAGCGGTGTTCATACATTTTTTTTACCGCAGCAGGAACAAAGGGCCTTCTCAGTCGCTCAGTAGAGCATCAAGGCATCAAAAACCTATCACTAAATGAGCTTCGCAGAGCATCAAATATATTGAACAGAGGTTGGCCTTCAAAAGATAGAATGGTATTCAATTTAGTCCTAGTTCGCTTGGCAATAATGGTCTCCAAGGAATCAGGATGGCATGGATATTGCATGCTGATGGAGAACTCATCATAAAGAATGAATGCGGAGAGAGGGGGAACAGTGAGCGCACGTGCAAGCATTACTTTGTGCATGTGCAGGTGGCAATTTGGCATCTGCAAATGTGTGCACGAGAAATGAGTGGGTGTATGTCTGTTTGTGTGTGTGCATGAGCTATGGATGTTGCACATGATGGGGGGTGACAATGGCTCAGGAGGTAGAGTGGTCGTCTGGTAAGTAGAAGGTTATATCCAGGTTCGATTCCCACTCCTAACTGCTAACTGATTTAACTCCCTAACTGTTCCTGGTGAGCAGGTCGGCACCTTGCACGGTCGCCATGTGAGGCATATGTTTTCTTTTGCCTTTCTATAATTTTCACCCATCCCACAATTTAGTTGTTATGCCAATTCCCTTCCTGGTCGTTGCGTGCATTGCCCCACTGTCGGCCTTGGGAGCGTGTAGACTACCACATGCCTCCTCCGATACATGTGGAGTCGCCAGCCGCTTCTTTTCACAGCGAGGAGTTTTACTGGGGGAGCGTAACGCATGCGGAGGTCCCCTCCTGTCAGAATGCAGGTAGGTGAATTCCAATGGTTGAAGGCAATCACAGAGACAGAGAGTGTTTACTCTTGAACAGGTTCGACTTTAATAGTAAGAACACAGAGTAAATTCTAAGAGAGAACAAGTGCTAAAGGCACAAGTGTAAGATAAGGTAAATGGGAGCTTATTGGAGGTCCACAGTAGAACCGTCCGCGTTATCCCCGAACGCAATTAGTGAAGACCTGACAATGGACAAGCAGAAGAGAGGTATGTTAAATAGAGACAAAATACCAACATTCCACACACACCCCCGTGACAGCCAATCAGGAACCACCCCTAAGTGACAGCACTAATTGACAGGGAAATGACAGGTGACAAGCCCAGTGACATATGCCAGGAATGTGGGTGGTCACCGACCGAGGTCGGTGTCCAGAACGTAACAGTACCCTCCCCCGACGAACGGCACCAGACGTTCACCTAGGAGCCTCGGGATTCAGCCGCCGGAAATCAACGATCAGGCTGGGATCTAAAATATCCCTTTGAGGCACCCAAGAACGCTCTTCTATCCCGTACCCCTCCCAATCCACCAAGAACTGAAACCCCCTACCCCTCCGCCTACAACCCAGTATCCTCCGCACCGTGTAAATGGGTTGACCGCCAATAAACCGGGGCGGAGGAACCACAGGCAGTGGCGGGGCCAAGGGCGATGAGAGGAATGGCTTCAACAGGGACACATGAAACGTCGGATGAACCCTCATAGAGCTCGGAAGTCGTAGCTTGTAAGCCACTGGATTAACCCGATGAATCACTTTAAATGGTCCTATAAAGCGAGGAGCCAGCTTCTTGGATTCCACCCGGAGAGGGAGATCCCGGGTGGAAAGCCAAACCCGCTGCCCTGGACGGTAAACTGGAGCCGGACGACGCTTACGGTTAGCCTGCCGTTGGGTACTAACCGAAACCTTCTGTAGCGCCTTCCGAACCTGTTTCCACGTCCTGCGACAGCGAGCCACATGTGCCTGGGCCGAGGGCACCTCCGCCTCCTGCTCCTGCTCGGGAAACAGAGGAGGTTGAAAACCATACTGGCACTGAAAGGGAGACATACCGGTAGAAGAGGAGAGAAGGGTATTATGCACGTACTCAGCCCAAGCCAACCTCCTACTCCACGTTGCCGGACAACCGGCAACGTAACACCTCAAGACCCCCTCCAAATCCTGGTTGACCCTCTCCGTCTGCCCGTTCGACTGTGGATGGAACCCAGACGACAGACTGACAGAGGCACCGAGGCCGGCGGCAAACGCCTTCCAGAACCTGGAGGCGAACTGAGGACCCCGGTCCGACACGATATCTACTGGCAGCCCGTGGACCCGAAAGACATGCTGTATAATTAAATCAGCAGTCTCCCGGGCCGAAGGAAGCTTGGGGAGAGGGACAAAGTGAGCCGCCTTAGAGAACCGATCCACCACCACCAAAATGGTGGTGAATCCGTCCGAAAGGGGAAGACCAGAAATAAAGTCCAGAGATATGTGTGACCAGGGTCGTTTAGGAATAGGAAGTGGTCGGAGGAGACCCGCCGGTGCCCGTCGAGAGGTCTTACTACGTGCGCACACCGGACAGGCCGCCACAAAGGAACGCGTATCCCCCTCCACTGTCGGCCACCAGAACCTCCTACGGATAAATTCCAGGGTCCTGGTTGCCCCTGGGTGGCTGGTGAGGGATGACGCATGTGCCCACTGTAGCAAGCGTGAGCGCGCCACCTTGGGAACATACGACCGTCCCGGAGGACCCCCACCAGGATCGGGCTCCCGCGTTAGCGCCGACCTTACCACCTTCTCTATGCCCCAAGACACGGGTGCCAAAATCAAGGCCGGTGGAATAATGGGATGGGGCTGCTCCTCCCGCCCAGGAAGATCAAACTGGCGCGACAACGCGTCAGGTTTGATATTCTTGGAGCCGGGTCTATAGGAGATGGTATATCAAAATCGTGTGAAGAACAACGTCCACCTGGCCTGGCGAGCGTTAAGGCGTTTAGCCCCTTGGATGTAAGTCAAGTTCTTATGGTCAGTCCAAATAATGAAAGGATGTGCCGCCCCCTCCAACCAATGTCTCCACTCCTCCAGTGCCAATTTGATCGCCAATAACTCCCGATTACCCACGTCGTAATTACGCTCGGCTGGTGACAGACGGCGAGAAAAAAAAGCACACGGGTGCACTTTCCCATCCTTTAAGCATCTCTGAGAGAGCACCCCCCCCACCGCGACGTCAGAGGCATCCACCTCCACAATGAACGGAACCTCCGTGTCATGGCGGATCAATACAGGAGCGGATGTAAAACGACGTTTAAGATCGCAGAAGGCCGACTCAGCCCTAGGCGACCATTCAAAGCCAGGGAGAGAGGCCTTAGTGAGAGCTGTTAAGGGATTGGCTAAGGCGCTAAAATTGCGAATAAAGCGCCTGTAAAAATTTGCAAAGCCCAAAAACCGTTGTAACACCTTGAGCGACGAAGGCCGTGGCCAGTCCAAAACTGCACTCACCTTGGCTGGATCCATGCGCAGATCGCCCTTCGTCAACACAAAGCCCAGGAAGGACACGGTGTCCGTGTGAAACACACACTTCTCAGCCTTAACGAATAGTTGATGCTTGAGGAGACGGTCTAGCACCTCCCGAACGTGCATTTGGTGTTGCACCATATCGCGAGAAAAAATCAGGATATCATCTAAGTAGACAAACGCCGACACCCCAATCAAGTCTCGCAGCACGTCGTTAACCAGGGCTTGGAAGACTGCCGGAGCATTAGCCAAACCAAAGGGCATGACCAAATACTCATAGTGCCCATTGGGTGTGTTAAATGCAGTCTTCCACTCGTCTCCCTCTCTAATCCTGACCAGGTTGTATGCATTACGTAAGTCAAGTTTAGAAAAGACCTGTGCCCCCTGTAAGCACTCAAAGGCCGTGTCCATGAGGGGTAAAGGATATCGGTTCTTGATGGAAACGTCATTCAATCCCCTATAATCAATGCATGGGCGCTGATCCCCATCCTTTTTATCAACAAAAAAGAAGCCAGCGCCGGCAGGGGAAGTGGAAGGGCGTATGTGCCCCGCAAGCAATGCCTCCTCTATGTAGGTGTTCATGGCCAAGGTTTCGGGGCGTGAGAGAGAGAACATTCGCCCGCGAGGCGGGGAGGTACCGGGTAGAAGATTAATGGGACAGTCGTATGATCTATGAGGCGGAAGTGCTTTAGCACGCGTCTTGCTAAAAACGTCCGCCAGGTCCCAATAGATCTCAGGCACCCCTATTAAATCGGGATTAGAGGGTAGATCAGAATCTGCCACGCTCCCCACCATCCTGGAGAAAGAGGGAGGAGACAAAAGAGAAGAGGGGGGGGGAGACAAGGGTTTGGGCAAACTCCCGCTGACGATCGACTTGACGTCGGCCGCCGTTGAGAGTTCGCCCGTGCTCCAATTAATGACACGAACACATGACGACAACCAGGGATGACCCAACACCATGACAGAATAGGGGGAAAAGATGACAAAAAAAGTAACCCATTCCCACTCCCCACCCTCCACCCGGATGTGTAAGGGAACTGTGCGCTGGGTGACGCTCCCACTGCCCAGGGGCCGACCGTCCAGGGCATAGACTGGTAAGGGAACCCCTAAGTCCTCCACCGGGGTTCCCCACTCCTTCACCAATCCCACGTGAATAAAATTGCCCGCCGCCCCTGAGTCAATGAGAGCCTTAGTTCCCCTAATGTCACCCCCACAGTTGATCGCCACCTCAAAAAATTTGCGAGAATCCGTGGTTTTGGCAGGAATGAGCCCACCTGCTGGCGCCCTCTCGAGGCCTGACGGCGCACCTTCCATCCCCGATTGGCGCCGAGCCGATCCAGCCTGGACCCGACAGCTGCCGAAGCGGTGACCGGTGCGGCCGCACCGGAAGCAGCGTCGCTCTTTGATGAATCGCTGCCTCTCGTCGTTCGAGAGCGACAGCGCTCCAAGCTGCATGGATTCATCACCCAGTGGCCCACTCGTGTAATGCATGGATTTATCAACACCAGGAGAAGAAGGAAAACATACCTGGGGCTGGGTGTTGTTGACATGCTCCTTCTCCCTCTCCCGGTGCCGATTATCCATCTTGATGGTGGTGTTGATCAGCACTTCCAGCTGCTCGGGGATCTCACGCGCGGAGAGAGCATCTCGCATCCGCGCTGAGAGTCCCCTGACGAACAGAACCACGCAGACGTTCTCCGCCCAAGCTCTCTCCCGAGCCAAGATCCGGAAATTGATAGCATAAGCTGCGACTGTGCGGAGGCCCTGCCGGCAGTCGAGAAGACGACCACCAGCCTCGAAGATCGAGAGTACCCGGGAAGTATCGAATACTCTTCTCAATTCCCGGGTAAAGGCGTCCAGACTGTCGCAGATTATCGCCCCTGCCTCTAATTCCGCCGTAGCCCAGGAGAGAGCTTCGCCGGTGAGCAGTGTGATAATATACGCTACCTGCGCTGTCTCCGATGGAAATGATCGTGGTTGCAGCCGGAAAACGAGTAGACACTGGGTGATGAATTCCCGACAACCATCCGGTGATCCGTCATAGCGAGCGGGCGCCTGCAGATGTGGTTCGCGGGACCGCTCCTGGACCCCGAACCCCCCCCGACTTTCCTCTGCGTGGAGCACTGCTTCCCCCGCCGCCGACTGCACCCCAGCCACTCCTTCTTGGGCTTGTCGAGCTGTGGCCAACGCCGACTGCGCCACCGCTTGGGATGATCCGACGACCCCATTGAGTCGGATTAACTCGGCGCTGACCAGCTGCTGATGTTCCTCCATCCGTGTCTGGGCTGCTCCCTGCGTCCGGAGCATCTCCATGATGGCCTCCATGGAATTCTGATGGTCAGGTCTTCTGTCAGAATGCAGGTAGGTGAATTCCAATGGTTGAAGGCAATCACAGAGACAGAGAGTGTTTACTCTTGAACAGGTTCGACTTTAATAGTAAGAACACAGAGTAAATTCTAAGAGAGAACAAGTGCTAAAGGCACAAGTGTAAGATAAGGTAAATGGGAGCTTATTGGAGGTCCACAGTAGAACCGTCCGCGTTATCCCCGAACGCAATTAGTGAAGACCTGACAATGGACAAGCAGAAGAGAGGTATGTTAAATAGAGACAAAATACCAACATTCCACACACACCCCCGTGACAGCCAATCAGGAACCACCCCTAAGTGACAGCACTAATTGACAGGGAAATGACAGGTGACAAGCCCAGTGACATATGCCAGGAATGTGGGTGGGCGCCCCGACCGACCAGTAGGAGTCACAGTTTGCAATGACCAGGACTCATACCCCACCGGCTTCCCACCCACGAACACTGCCAATTGCGTTAGTAGGGACGACTGACCAAGCCGGAGGTACCACTGACAGGTGGACTCGAGTCTCTGCGGTGGTAGGCGAGTGCTTAGACCTCTACACTACTCAGCCACTGCATTTACATAATGTGGTGTGTATTTACATGATGTGTATTTACATGATGTGTATTTACATGATGTGCTGTGTATTTACATGATGTGTATTTACTAGTGCTGTCAGGCGATTAAAAAAATGAATCTAGTTAATTACAGGATTTGTAATTAATTAATCTAATTAATCACATTTTAATCGCATAACCATTTTATGCCTGATATTCTATATTCTATAATCATATTTCAAATTGCATGAATTCAGTACTGTATCTACAAAACCTTCTGTTTAATCATCTTCCATCTATTAATTGTCTTAGATTTTTCAGGTCTGGTCAATTTGAGCATGGTGTTATTCACAGTCAAAGATAAAAAAAATTATTAATTGATATTCTCATTTGTTTCATTACAATTTACTCAAGCCTAGTAACAGACTCACAGTATTTCTGACACTGAGAATACATTCCCTGATATCCATAGATGTCCCTAGAATCAGATAGCAAGAACATGCAAATAGACCATATTAAAAAAAGTCTGTAAATGTGTATTCTACGTTCTTATGGAATGAATAAGATTTAAAAAAAAATATTGTTTATTTTTATTTTTTGTAATTAATTTTGCTGTGTAATTAATTAATTTAATTAACGCGATAAACTGACAGCCCTAGTATTTACATGATGTGGTGTGTATTTACATGACGTGTATTTACATTATGTGGTGTGTATTGAAGGGTATTCCTTTTACCTGCCTGGGGGGATACACTACGTCTGGCTACTCACTCAGGGGGAATGATATCTGCACTCTGCTGACCCAGGTCAAATATTTGTATTGTTTATTGTTTATTGTGGTGTGTATTTACATGGTGTGTATTTACATGATGTGGTGTGCATTTACATGATGTATATTTACATGATGTGTATTTACATGATGTGGTGTGTATTTACATGATGTGTATTTACATGATGTGGTGTGTATTTACATGATGTGTATTTACATGATGTGATGTGTATTTACATGATGTGGTGTGTATTTACATGATGTGTATTTACATGATGTGATGTGTATTTACATGATGTGATGTGTATTTATATTATGTGTATTTACATGATGTGGTGTGTATTTACATGATGTGTTTTACATGATGTGTATTACATGATGTAGTGTGTATTTACATGATGTGTATTTATATGATGTGGTGTGTATTTACATGACGTGTATTTACATGATGTGTATTTACATGATGTGCTGTGTATTTACGTATTTACATGATGTGCTGTGTATTTACATGATGTGCTGTGTATTTACATGATGTGTATTTACATGATGTGTATTTACATGATGTGTTTTACATGATGTGTATTTACATGATGTAGTGTGTATTTACATGATGTGTATTTATATGATGTGGTGTGTATTTACATGACGTGTATTTACATGATGTGTATTTACATGATGTGCTGTGTATTTACGTATTTACATGATGTGCTGTGTATTTAAATGATGTGCTGTGTATTTACATGATGTGTATTTACATGATGTGCTGTGTATTTACGTATCTACATGATGTGCTGTGTATTTACATGATGTGCTGTGTATTTACATGATGTGTATTTACATGATGTGTATTTACATGATGTGGTGTGTATTTACATGATGTGGTGTGTATTTACATGATGTGTATTTATATGATGTGCTGTGTATTTACATGATGTGTTTTACATGATGTGTATTTACATGATGTAGTGTGTATTTACATGATGTGTATATTCATGATGTGGTGTGTATTTACATGATGTGTATATTTACATGATGTGGTGTGTATTTACATGATGTGTATTTTACCTGATGTGCTGTGTATTTACATGATGTGTATTTACATGATGTTATGTGTATTTACATGATGTGCTGTGTATTTACATGATGTGTATTTACATGATGTGTATTTACATGATGTGCTGTGTATTTACATTATGTGTATTTACATGATGTGGTGTGTATTTACATGATGTGTATTTTACCTGATGTGCTGTGTATTTACATGATGTGTATTTACATGATGTTATGTGTATTTACATGATGTGCTGTGTATTTACATGATGTGCTGTGTATTTACATGATGTGCTGTGTATTTACTCCACTTGAAGGGTATTCCTTCTACCTGCCTGGGGGGATACACTACGTCTGGCTACTCACTCAGGGGGAATGATATCTGCACTCTGCTGACCCAGGTCAATATTTGTATTGTTTATTGTTTATTGTTTAAAATGATCCCCATTAGCTGCCACCTAAGTGGCGATCTAGTCTTCCTGGGGTCCACACAGAAAGACAACCCAAAACACAAAACATAACAATACATGAGATACATAATGACAATCACAATTCACTTAATTAACAATGATAATCTAAAAACAGTAAAACATTGTAGACATCTTTATAAACATCAGCATATTTTCAGAAAAGGTTATTACATTCATGAGTAAATATTTCATTATTACATTCCTACAGTAGGTATTTCCACTCCCAAACGTGAGCAGTATTTGCTCACATATTTAAGTAGTGCAATTCTAGGTGGTACTTGAAAGAGACTTTGCTATTCAATTTACTTATGTTCAGTGGGCTGATAGTGTTTGTTCTCATGGAACAATGTACGACTATAACCTTGCAGCTCTGTTCTGGGCAGTCTGCAATTTATTTAGTTGACCTTTGGATGCAGAGGACCATACTGGTGCACAATAATCCAGGTGACATAAAATTTAAGATTTCGCCACCTGTCCCACAATGTATGTATTGTAGGGACATAAGAAAGACATTTCCTCACCATGGAGATACCATTCCCCATCTTCTTCACTATGGTATCAATGTGTTCTGCCCATGACAGCTGGCTACCAATTATTATTCCCAGTAATTTTACTTTATTTACCTGTTATATGGGTTCCTCAGACAAGTTCAAACTCATTTTTGGTATAGATGACAGTTTCTGACTCGAACCCAAGATAATTTATTTGGTTTTCGAGATGTTTAGTACCAACTTATTCCGTTTTATACAATCAAACACCATATTTAACTCAGCTGATAAAACATTGTCCAGTTCACTGACAGTTTTTGCAGCATAATACAATATCCGCAACGTATGTCTTTTGCAGTGATGGGCAAGCTACTTGGAAAATGTAGTAAGCTACACTACTAGTTACTCTCGATTAAATATAGCTCAACTACAATGGAAGCTGTCCCCAGAGAAATGTAGCAAGCTACACTACAAGAACATGGCAAAAATAGCTAGCTACATCGGCACTACTTTTTTATTTAATTTTTTACTTCGTGATCAAGTTTCCACCAAACAAATAGGGAGGCAAAAAATGCTCAGTTTGATTGTTTATTATAAAACTGAAAAAAGCCCTCTGTCTGGCTTTTTGTTGTTATTGACATCTTCATCAATACCATCAGCCCTGGAAACATCGAATCCCTCTGCCTCTGCTATTTCGCGTGGACTGGTTCATGTGGTCTGTGTTTTGATTTTCACTTCCTGCTTTGCGGGTGAGTGGCATGCCCCGCCCTATCCTGCCTCTGATTGGCCTACCCGTAATGTTTTGGTAACCTTACCCAATCGTGAGTCGTCATACTCATATCTAAACCAACCAACGAATCATAGTGGGTTTTCTCCGGGGATTTTTTCCCCCACAAATCTTTATTCAGCAGTCCAGTTCTCCGGACAGTAGCGTGTAGCGTTTCCTCACGCTACTCACTACTTGGGTCTAAAAATAGCTACACTACATAGATCGCTACTTGGTTCAAAAGTAGCGACGCTACCATCACGCTACTGAGAATTGTAGTTAAGCTATGTAGCGTTGCTACTTGTAGCTAGCTACTGCCCAACACTGGTATTTTGTATATTAAGGGCGGGATCCACAAAGAATGGATTGCACGGTGCTAATTGCACCCTCACTTACAATTCATTATGAATTGAAAATGGGGGACCCTGATGCAGTGGCGGCCGGTGCATTCTTCTCCATGAGGGGCGCTATACCAAATATTTTGCAAACATGTACCAAGCATTGGCGAATATGTAAGTAGGTACAACTATCACCATTGCCATCAATCAATATATGATCACAGTCAGTCAAATGCAGCCACGCTTCCAATATGCCCTACACAAACATGCGCACATCTCTCTCTCTCTCTCTCTCTCTCTCTCTCTCTCTCTCTCTCTCTCTCTCTCTCTCTCTCTCTCTCTCTCTCTCTCTCTCTCTCTCTCTCTCTCTCTATTCCCTATCCCCCCCCTCTCTCTCTCTCACTCTCTGATCCATGCAAAAATAATCACTTATGTATATCTTGTCCTTTTTAACAAGTTACCATTCATTGTCCGGGTCATTATGGGCCCCCTGCAGCGAAATTAATTAGTTCAACAACAACACAGCATCGCTCTAACAGGGAGAGAGAGAGAGAGAGAGAGAGAGAGAGAGAGAGAGAGAGAGAGAGAGAGAGAGAGAGAGAGAGAGAGAAAGAGAGAGAGAGAGAGAGAGATCGCAACTCTCACTTGTTAAGTTGAAACGCACCACTGTCCAGCAGGCAGAAGGGCTTGATAAAGTATATCCACTGTCCCAGACTGTGTTGATGTCCATCCATATCCACTGCATCCATATATAGCTTCTTGTTAGCCAAGTTAGGCAACAAGTACTGTGAGTGACGAGCTGTGTCTTTGCCCATTTCCGCGTCGAACAGCCTGCAAACTACCTGGCGTTCCTATCGCCATGCTCTAAGACAAACTCTAACCTTAACCAACTTTGAAAGAGTGCCTAAGCTTAACCGTCGAAAGAACTTGCCGTCACACTCTAAGACAAACTCTAACGTTACCTTAACCTACTTCGAACGAAGAGTGGCTAAGCTTTCCCAGTGTAGAAACTGCCGTCGGCCAATCAGAGAGCGTCTCCGAGAAATGCGGCTAC
>NC_140166.1:152799538-152831244 GCF_963971535.1 Notolepis coatsorum | reverse complement strand
AAACATACTTTAAAATGAGTAAATATTATTCATTTTAAACATGTTTATTTGATTTCTAGGACTCTTAAAAAAAAAAAAAAAAAAAAAATCTTCTTCTTCTCTCTTTAACCAGGGAGGCGGCGCTCTAGCACCCCTATTGACCAGCCGCCACTGCCCTGATGTAAACAAGACGGAAGTCTGCATCTGGTCTGCATCCCCTTAACAATTGTGTGTATTGAGCCGTACTGTATTGTACCCATTATGCAATCTGTTAATAAAGTTTTCAATCAATCAATCAATCAACTCTCTATTTCCCTATCTCCCTTAATTTCACTCCCTTTCTCTCTCTTTCTCTCTCCATCCATTTTACTACATTTCTCTCTCTTGTCATCTCTCTGTCCTTTCATTTCACTCAATTTCTCTCTTTCATTCTCTCTCTCTCCCCCTCTATCCATTTCACTATATCATGATATCTGTTCCCTTCACACTGCACCGCCCCCCCCTGTCTCTCTCTCCCTCCCTGCTGTCTTCTCCAAACTGCAGTCACTAATAAAGGATTTCATTCCAAAATAGAGGACGCTAGACATGTCTGCATGACTGTCCCCTGTGGTATTTGGTTGAGTCTACACACAGTATGATTGCAAATCTTGAGGGTGTTCATCTATGATGCTATTCCGCACTATTAAAGTTTTACTCTCATGCCGAAAGCATTTCCTTTTCAAATTATGATTTAATTTATAATTTCCTCTCTGCTCTCCTTTCATCCCCTCAGATTAAAATGTATTGTCATTATACAGCACAAGTACAGTACAACGAAAATAATGTTAAATAGTAGGCTCCAGTAGATTTACAGCCCTGTAGCAGAGAGCACATGACAGTAAAGCGCTCTCCGGTCGTCCTTGGAGATTCTCCCTGTGCAAACAAAGCCGTCTCATTGCGCTCTCTCTCTCTCTCTCTCTCTCTCTCTCTCTCTCTCTCTCTCTCTCTCTCTCTCTCTCTCTCTCTCTCTGATTCAACCCCCTCTCCCACTTGCTCCCCCTCTCCCCATCTCTCTCTCCGCAACCCCCCCCCCCCCCCCCCCCCCCGTTTTTTCACACGAGTGAACATACCGTGCGTCTCCCACTCACTGGCTCTAAGACTAACATTATTTTCCTTCTCTCTCCAGTACAGCAGATAGAGACAAACAGATACATACGTACACACATATATTATATACATAGACACACAAACACCAGGTTTGGCTACAACAAGGAGGCTGAATCCCACTAAACACCTACTGGGAAGAGAGAGTGTGACAGAGTGACAGAGAGAGAGAGAGATAGAGAGAAAGAGGGGGAGAGAGAGTCCAGTCACTGCCATCATCCACTCCGGACTCAAGGTAAAGGGATGTGTTCATTTGGCTAATAGCATGTTACATAACTCTGTTGTGGACGTGGAGCGTTTTGGAGCTTAATAATATGAGTGACTTTTTTTTTCTTTTCTCCTGCTGACGGAATGGTTGATTGTCATCTCTGCCTTTTGTTGCGGAAGGAGAAGATGGAAGGCAGTGATATTTTGTTGCTTTTATCAAAACATTATTTTAAACATTATAAAAAGAATAAATAAAAATGGTTGTAATCCCCCTTTTCAGTTGCATTCTGTCATTGTTTATTTTCCCCTGCCTATGTGTCCATTGAGTGTACATGTGTGCGTGTGTGTGTGTGTGTGTGTGTGTGTGTGTGTGTGTGTGTGTGTGTGTGTGTGTGTGTGTGTGTGTGTGTGTGTGTGTGTGTGTGTGTGTGTGTGTGTGTGTGTGTGTGTGTGTGTGTGCGTGTGTGTTTAGCCTGCCTGTATGTATAAGTGCTTATCTATGCATGTTCTTAGTTCTGCATGGCTACAAATCCAATCCAATGTCAGTCAGCCATCGGAGGTGCCACATGTGCCCCCCCCCCCCCCCCGAGGTATATTCATCCAACAAACACCCCTCCCGACACCACACACACACTCCCTCCCTTTTTACCTGACCTGGTCAATAAAACCTCCAGCCTTTGTGAACCATATAGCAAGTGCAAATTGTACAATCCATGTGTAAACAAATGAGCAGGTGATTGTGTCTGAGTCTGCGCGGGTTAGGGTTAGTATCATACTCTAGCCGTAGCATAATGCATGGCTTATAGGGCTTCACTGAGTACAGCCCTGTATGTTTACATGGTTACATAATGTATATATATATATATGGCAACATTGTTGTGAAAATAAGAGAAGAGTGGAGCTATTTCTGGTAGACATGGAGTGGCTTATTCTGTGAGCAAAACAAATCTGCCGAAGCAAATTGATTACATAAAAGGTAGGCGTGTGAAGCAGCAGCGGCTCAGGGCTCCATGTTATCACCAGACTTGAGGCAAAAAAACTAAATATTTCAATTAAACATTGCCATGACGTTTTTTTTTCTTCTACTGCCGATGCAATGGTTGATTGTCATCTCTGCCTTTGGAAGGCAGTGATATTTTTCCCTCTACAGTGATCCAAAAAAAAAAAGAACATCCTATGTTTTGATAAAAGCAACTCAAGATTCAAGAGATTTATTATTATGTATGTGACTAATAAATCTCTTGAATCTTGAATCTTTTGTTGCTTTTACCAAAACATAGGATGTTCTCTAAGAAAAAAAGAAGGGAAAAAAAGGTTGTAATCCCCCTTTTCAGTTGCATTCTGTCAGTGTTTATTTTAAAAAGTAAATAGTGTACTAACTAAGGCCCCGTTTAGACGAGCGTTTTGTGAACAGAAACCGCAAAAGTCATCTTGCGGTTTCACTTTTAATTTTACGTTTAGACGAGCGTTTTGGGCTGGAATTCTCCGTGCAGACGACGCTGTAACGACGGAGACCCGCTGTCACACGATTGGCGCATATGTCACATGACGTGCTGTGAAGACCCGCCCTACTCTGCCTCTGATTCGCAGACTGTGGATGGGGAATGTGATTGCACCAAAGCAGAGTCACTCACAGACAGTGGGTCCACTCACGCCGCGGGACAGATTCTTGTGTATTTAACCCTTTCACTGCCACACGACAGCCGGTTGTGTGATAGACTTAGTAAAGGGGTAACCTTCTGTCGTGTGGCAGTGAAAGGGTTAAAAGTACTGCCAATGTAGCCTTCAGGTGATCTCCGTTGATATAAGTCAGACATATTTGCTTTGTTTACGTCTCGGCTACTGGCGCATACCTGCTACCTGTGACGTAAGCAGTACGCGCGACCAGAGCCGTGACAACCCTTTCGTCATCGTTTTATCAGATTTATACGTTTTAACAGTTTAGACGAGAGCGCAAAGCTTTTGCGTTTCTAGGAATTCCACCCTGGAAGGTAGTCTCACTTTTTTGCGGTTTCACCCCGTAAAAACGCAGTTTCCGTATAAACGAAAGGCACATCCGAAAAAATATTTTTGCGGATTCACCTGCTAGCGTTTCCGTCTAAACGGGGCCTAAGGTGCAGATGAGGGTCTGTATGCCCTATCGGTTCTATTCATAAATATAGGAATCTGAATACTATAAGTAAGAATAAAAGTAAACAGTATACACAAGGTGCAATTATACACAAGGTACCCTAACTGGCATGATATACATCATACGCTCTAGTCTATGCAGGTTTTGGTTGTTAAGAGTCAGACACACTTAGTGATCAGACATTGCTAATAGTTCTGCAGTTCTGCTGGCAGCAGTCCCTGCCCATGGTGGTGGAGCCTGATGGCCACTGGCATATAATTATATAATTAGAGAGTGTCTATTAGATTGTTTATTATAACTATCTAATAAAGACATTGTTTAATAAAGAGAGAACTATCCAATTGGAGATTGTTATTATAAACAATCGAATATACAATTGTAACGGTTCAAGGGAGGACAATGGAATCAGTGGCCACAATGTAGATTGTGGTCACAGTGGGAACAGTGGTCTCGTACCTGGTCTCCTACCTCCCTCTAGTGGCCAGATGACTCAGATGGTGTAGGCAATCATCACACCGATATTGACTATATTGATGAATATAATTAATGTTATTTCATGGTGTGTGTTATTGAATGTCCCTTCCCTTGTGTGATGTGTTTCCCCTGTCTGCTTGTGGGTTTGTAATTTGCTTTTGTGTTTAGTTGGTTGTTGTGTGTTTTAGACTGGCCTGGCCAGGTGTGGCCAATTGTAATTAGTCAGTGTATATATGTGTGTTCGGTCTGCTTCTCTGTGTGGTGACATTACTCCATTAAACCCTGTTCCTGTCGACGTCGTCCTTGCCCTGTAGTAAGTGTATATTAGTGTTCCGTTTTGTTGCCTGTTTATTTTCGAGTTCGATCTTTACTCTGTGCCAGCCCGGCTGTGCCTTTTATGTTCTTTTGTAACGTGCCTTCGCCCGTCTTTATGTTTGTTTATTTATCAGCTTCTTTACTTTTGTTTTGGTCTGGTGACCTAGTATCGCTCTCGTGGTTCTTATAATAAAAAGAACACAGTGTTTGAGAAGAGCAAACTGCCGTCTCCGTTTCCTCCTTCCACTCCATTCCGCATATTGGGTTCTCCTCTCCTTCCCTCGCCACCCCATCGTAACAGGTCACCACCATCCAAGAACCCAGCGGACAGAGTGACATTGAGCATCATAGTTGGCATGCTGAATGGGGATCTTGCTACCTACGCCCCTGCTAAATGGGTGTTCCTACTGCAGCTGATCCAATCGTCGCGGATGAGAGTCCGGAACAGGTGCCACGGATGACGGTTTTGGCCGGCCAGGTCGCAGACCTCATGGAGAGGAGGTTTTTTCCTGCTCTACCCTCTACAACTAGTAAGGCTCTTATTGCTAGTACTGTTCCTATGGCTAGCATAGCATGTACAGCTAGCAAGCCTCAGAAGGCTAGGAAGCCTAAGAAGGCTATCATGACAGGAGCTGCTAGTCTTTCACCGACAGCTAGCTTAGCCTCTGCAGCTAACCAGGCATCTACAGCTAACCCAGCCCCTACTGTTAGCTTAGCCTCTGCAGCTAGCCAGGCCCTCCCAGCTTGCATTGTTCCTGCAGTTAGCCAGGCCTCCCCAGCTAGCACAGTCCCCACTGCTAGCTTAGGCTCTGCAGCTAGTCAGGCCTCCCCAGCTAGCACAGCCCCCACTGCTAGCTTAGGCTGTGCAGCTAGCCAGGCTTCCAAAGCTAACCCAGCCCCCACTGCTAGTTTAGCCTCTGCAGCTAGCCAGGCCCTCCCAGCTAACATTGTTCCTGCAGCTAGCCAGGCCTCCCCAGCTAGCACAGTTCTCACTGCTAGCTTAGGCTCGGTGGCTAGCCAGGTTCAACCAACTAGCATTTCCCCCACAGTGAGTCCAGGCCCCACAGTTAGCCTAGCTCTTGCAGCTCGCAGACCTCAGAGAGTTGGCGAGGCTCGGAGGTCTAGCAAGGCTCAGGCTAGTATTGCTAACAAGGCCTCCACAGCTGGTCCAGCTTCAACACCCAGCTCAGTCTCTACACCTGGTCCGGCTGCAACGCCGGCTGCCACCGCTCCCCTTCCGGCCTCCACACCCAGCCCAGCCTCTACGCCTGGTCCGGCTGCAACGCCGGCTGCTGCAGCTCCCCTTCCGGACTCCACGCCACACCTCGTCGCCTCAACTGGTCCGGCCTCCACGCCCAGCCCAGCCTCTACGCCTGGTCCGGGTGCTACCCCGGTCCTTGGATCCTCGACTGGTCCTGGCTTCCCCTCTGGTCCAGCCCTACGCCGTAATCAGCACCCTGGTCCTCGCCGTGGTCTTCGCCGTGGTCTGCGTGGATCTTGCTCCGGGGTCCTTACCTATGCCCCTTGGCTCCAGGTCCCCTGACCGGCTCCCTGTTTCTCTCCCCGCCTCCCCTCTCCGGTCCTCTGTCCCAGTCCCCACCCCCCCTCATCGGGCCTCTGTTCCCAGCTCCAGCCCCCCGCTCCGGGCCTTTGCACCCGTCCCCACCCCCCCTCTCGGGGTCTCTGCACCCATCCCCACCCCCCCTCGTCGGGTCTCTGTTCCCAGGTCCAGCCGCCCTCTCCAGGCCTCTACTCCCGTTTTCAGCCCCCCTGGCTGCTATGCCCCTCCTGGGTTGTTTTCTCAGGCTCCCGGCCCCAGTTTTCCGGACCCCCCCCTCAGCCTTTTTCAGGGTCTCGGGCGTCTGGAAGCTGCCTGTTCGGGGGGACGTACTATAACGGTTCCAGGGAGGACAATGGAATCAGTGGCCACAATGTAGATTGTGGTCACAGTGGGAACAGTGGTCTCCTACCTGGTCTCCTACCTCACTCTAGTGGCCAGATGACTCAGATGGTGCAGGCAATCATCACACCGATATTGACTATATTGATGAATATAATTAATGTTATTTCATGGTGTGTGCTATTGAATGTCCCTTCCCTTGTGTGATGTGTTTCCCCTGTCTGCTTGTGGGTTTGTAATTTGCTTTTGTGTTTAGTTGGTTGTTGTGTGTTTTAGACTGGCCTGGCCAGGTGTGGCCAATTGTAATTAGTCAGTGTATATATATGTGTTCGGTTTGCTTCTCTGTGTGGTGACATTCCTCCATTAAACCCTGTTCCTGTCGACGTCGTCCTTGCCCTGTAGTGTTGTACTGTCTAAGTAAGTGTATATTAGTGTTCCGTTTTGTTGCCTGTTTATTTTCGAGTTCTCAGTTCGATCTTTACTCTGTGCCTTCCCGGCTGTGCCTTTTATGTTCTTTTGTAACGTGCCTTCGCCCGTCTTTATGTTTGTTTATTTATCAGCTTCTTTACTTTTGTTTTGGTCTGGTGACCTATTATCGCTCTTGTGGTTGTTATAATAAAAAGAACACAGTGTTTGAGAAGAGCAAACTGCCGTCTCCGTTTCCTCCTTCCACTCCATTCTGCATATTGGGTTCTCCTCTCCTTCCTTCCCACCCCATCATAACAACAATCTCTAATTGGATTGTTCTCTTTTTCTTAAACAATCTCTTTATTAGATTGTTATAATAAACGATATAATATACAATCGCTAATTGGATTGTTCTCTCTTTATTAAACAATCTCTTTATTAGATTGTTATAATAAACGATTGAATATACAATCTAATAAAGATCTAATAAGAGATTGTTTAATAAAGAGAGAACAATCCAATTATAGATTGTATATTATATAGTTTATTATAAAAATTGAATAAAGAGATTGTTTAATAAAGAGAGAACAATAGAGATTGTTTACGATAGCATGGCAGGGACGTTTGTGTCACCGTCCTGAAGTCATTTACAAGCCAGGATGCACTTCCAGGGTTCCCACGGGGCATTGCCCTTCTGTAATTAGATTAGATTAGACTTGATTCTAATGTATTGTCATCACACAGCACAAGTACAGTACAACGCAAATAATTAGGGTTAGGGTTAATGTTATGGTTATGGTTATGGTTAAGGTTAGGGATAGGGTTAGGTTTTATGGTTATGGTTATGGTTAAGGTTAGGGTAAGTAGGTCTATGGATATAGGATTAGGTCAGGATTAGAGTTAAGGTTATGGTTGGCATCCAACCAAAGTGCAAATGTAACAGTAAAGTGCAATATTAATATACAATGTACAGGTGATTAAACTGATTATATAGAATATATAAATGAGTACTACTGAGTGAGTATAGTGCTAATCAGATGTACTGTATGTGTACTGTACAGTGATACAGGTATAAAGTCACTGTGGTAGTAAGTCGTACTGGCCAGCAGCGTAACTAGTAAGAGTAGTTACGGGATATGTACAGATATAGATATAGGATTATATGCAGGTATGTTCAGACAGACCTGTATATGTATACAGTATATAATTATATGATAGGCAAATCAGGGACATTTACACATCGCACTGAATCAAATCAAATTTTACAAGTGGTTCATTTTGTAAAATGTTGTGCAGTCTGCTTGACAGACCTTAGATGACAAACGACAAATATTTGCAAAGTATCTGCCCCCTTTATGCCTGGGCAACTACTTTATCTGCCCCTTTATGCCTGGGCAACTACTGTATCTGCCCCCTTTATGCCTGGGCAACTACTTTATCTGCCCCCTTTGTGCCTGGGCAACAACTTTATCTGCCCCCTTTGGCAACTACTGTATCTGCCCCCTTTATGCCTGGGCAACTACTTTATCTGCCCCCTTTGTGCCTGACTTTGCAGCCTCCAAAGCCACAATCACTCTGTGATTTTACAAATTTTACATATTTTCTACTCTGCAGAGTCGAGTCAAGATTCTTACTGTTGTGTCTAGATTTCTGTGTAACTGGCTCTTGTGATCTGAGGACATGCAGTCTTAAGGCGTGGTGGTTGTTAAGTGGGATAAGTAAGGCCTATATTACAGTAGTTACAAATGTAAAAATATAACCACAACTTCTTGTCTTGAATAGTTGCACATCTTATTAACTGATATTTTTAACTGATTATGACATATTTTGTTTACATGCGGAGAAAATGCAGTTCCCATGTGGACTTGACATGTGAAGATGCAAATTTCATACGACTTTATGTAACATATTTTCTCTCAAATGTGAAAATACAAATTTCACATGCAACCTTTTTGTAAATGCCAACGCGATATGTGCCCTTGTAGTTTTGGCCTTTAAATTGTATAAATCTGACAATATAGCATATCTGCATATATATTATATTATCATACAACATGTAAATATAAGGCTAAGAATAATAATACACAATATACAAATAAGAGTATATTTTTCAGGTTGTAGATTTAGAGTACGTTGTGTTGTTGTGTTCTGTATTATTGTATGTTGTGTTGTTGTGTTCTGTATTATTGTATGTTGTGTTATTGTGTTGTGTATTATTGTATGTCGTGTTGCTGTGTTGTGTATTAGTATATGTTTTGTTGTTGTGTTCTGTATTATTGTATGTTGTGTTGTGTATTATTGTATGTTGTGTTGTGTACTATTATTGTATGTTGTGTTGTGTATTATTGTTGTGTTCTGTATTATTGTATGTTATTATTGTACGTCCAGAAGAATCGTTGTTTGTTGGTGCTGTTTTGATCTTGTGTCCCTGACTATGAGTTTCCCATCTGGGATGATGCAGTTGAAATGAAGTGAATGTTTTGACATGTGATGATATATACCAATGTTATTTTTGTTGCGTAAGGGATCCCTCATTATCCTTTACTGCACAGCACAATGTTCTCTCAACTGATATAAAAACATGTCCTTATCGGGCTGAGCACCCCTGGCATGTGTGTGCTTTTAATAGTCCTGTTCTGCCAGTGATGGGCATATTGTGGTCTGTCACTGCCCCTGAGCCAAATGCTTGCGCCAAAGTGTGTGTGTGTGTTGCTGACCTTGCTGTCAGCTTGGTGTGTTTGACGAGGATACAGGCTTTTGGTACAAACAGGGTAAATTTGGGTTGTGCTTGTAGCATGGACTGTCATTTTGGATTGAACACGGTGAACAGAGAGCTGTTTGGGGCGGAACCTCCGTGTCCTGTTGTTTGAACGAATGCAAGCACAGGCATAGATTTAGTGGGGGTTGCAAGGGACATGTCTCCCTCAATATTGAGAAGAGGTAAATTTGTAAAAAAAAATATAATAATAATAATAATAATAAATAGAGCTAATATGAAAGAAAACCCCCTCGACAAAAGAAGTAAAACATAAGGAGGTCAAAATATTTACATTTACATTTTGTCATTTAGCTGATGCTTTTATCCAAAGTGACTTACAAGTTCTGTATGACAAGTCAGCAGGAAGGGTACAGCTCTTTCAGCTGAGTAACAATGATCAAACAGTGCTGAAACGTGGGTGCTGCGGTATTGAGTGCATAGACATAAGATATATTAGTATAGTAGGAGGAGTGCATGGTAGTATAGGACAGTAAGAAGGTTAGTGTTATTTATTTAACTCTTCTGCCCCCTTAGCGACTATTTTGTGTTTTTTGCCTATATTTATTTGTGTTTTTGTGTACAACGATGGCTGTGTTGATTATTATGTCATGAAATTGTGTCCGTTTGCTTATTTTCCATATATTCACAGAATTTGAAAAGATTAGATTTTGAAACCCTCTAACACAAAAGTTAACAATATTAGCTTTCAAACCGTCCATTGTGGTTTATTTCTTGCCATTAGGGTTAGGGTTAGGGTTAGGGTTACCCAGACAGAAAGATTAGGAGAAGGTAAAATCTCATCCCTGTGCCCGTGCCCACCCCAACACTTGCTCAACAGTCCCCTAACCTAACCCTAACCCCAACCCTAACCCTAACCCTAACCCTAACCCCAACCCTAACCCTAACCCTAACCCTAACCCTAACCCTAACCCTAACCCTAACCCTAACCCTAACCCTAACCCTAACCCTACAAACGAAAATATTTGGAATCTTTGATAGATATGTTGAGTGATGATGGCGCCGCCCCGTTCGGCTGCCTCTCTGTTCGCTCCGTCGAGACTGTGTTTACTTTTGTTAATATTTATAGTTTTTAGAGTTTTGTGCGTACCAACTGTTGGTGCATTTAATGTATATGACCGTCAGTCACTCATAGACATTGGATTACGGGAAACTTACCAACTGGATTACTCGCTGGATCAGCTTTCCGAACCACATCAATGGCCTGAAGAAATCCTCCGGAGATCAGGACCAGACCCTTTGTTCCCAGAGCCCAGGAAAAGACGTCGAGGAAAGAGGGCTGGGATCCGAAACAGGCTGAGATCCAGACGACACCGTACACCACTTCCCAGTATATTGCTAGCCAATGTACAATCAATAGACAATAAACTGGATGACATCCGAGCAAGGATTCAATATCAAAGAGACGTTAGGGACTGCAATGTCCTTTGCTTCACCGAAACATGGCTAACACCGGAGGTTCCAAATCACGCGATTCAACCAGCGGATCACTTCTTTATCCATAGGAAGGATCGGACACAATCAGAGTCCGGTAAACAACGTGGAGGAGGTATTGCCTTCATGTTTAACAAAAATTGGACTGATCCAACGAACGTGAAGGAATTATCCAACCACTGCTCCCCAGAACTGGAATATATAACCATCAAGTGTCGTCCTTTCTTCCTCCCGAGGGAGTTAACGGCGATCGTCCTGGTCGGAGTGTATATTCCACCGCAAGCCAACAACAACGCCGCGCTCTCCAGACTCCACGACGAGGTAAATAGTATACAAGCGACGAACGTTAACGCCGCCATTTTAGTACTGGGAGATTTCAATAGCGCCAATCTGAGAAAGGTATTGCCTGATTTCTATCAGCATGTGACTTGCAACACCAGAGGCGGTAACATCCTAGATCACTGTTACACGCAATTTAAAGGTGGCTACAAGGCTCATTCTGATAGTGGCTTTGGCAAGTCAGATCACGCATCCATTTTCCTTACACCAAAGTACAGACAAAGAATTAAAAGTACTCCCGTAGTCTCGCGAGAGGTGCAGAAATGGGATGTGACGTCAGAGGATACGATCCGGTCAGTGTTTCACAACACAGACTGGATTGTGTTCCGCGACACAGATAACATTAATGCCTACACGGAGACAGTGCTGGACTATGTCTGTACTAGGGTGAAAGAAACAATCCCCACTACCAAAATGAAAGTTTACCCAAATCAAAAACCCTGGGTAGACAAATCCGTCCGTGAAGCTCTGAGAGAGCGCACCAAAGCATACAATGACGGCCTAGTGGCAGGCAACATGAATGACCACAAGGTGGCGCGACACAACGTAAGGAGGACAGTGTCAGAGGCCAAACGGCGCTACAGGGATAAAATTGAACTCCAGTTTGAACAAGCTGACTCTAGAGCTATGTGGCAGGGGCTCAAAACGATGACAGACTACAAAGGCGCCTCCCTCAAACTGAACAGTGACATCTTCTTAGCAAACGACCTCAATACCTTCTATGCGAGGTTTGATGCTGGTAATAACAACACCAGCTCACAAGCCTCGGCAATGGGGGGGGGGGGGGGTCGGCTGCTGATGGAGGCGCAGTGTTCAGGGTAACAGAGCATGAGGTGAGGCGGACCTTTAAAAAAGTGAATATCAGGAAGGCAGCAGGTCCGGACGGCATCCCCGGCCGCGTCCTAAAAGTCTGTGCCGACCAACTGGTCCCAGTATTCACTGACATATTTAACCTGTCCTTAGAACAGGCTGTCATCCCCACCTGCCTGAAGAAGTCCACTATTATCCCTGTACCCAAAAAATCCAAGCCTGCTTGCCTCAACGACTACCGCCCTGTAGCTCTCACCTCCATAGCCATGAAGTGCTTTGAGAAGCTAGTAAAGGGCTACATCTGCTCCTCCCTCCCCATCAACATGGACCCCCTGCAATTTGCATACCGCCCCAACAGGTCCACGGAGGACGCCATATCCCATGTGCTGCACACAGCAGCATCACACCTGGACAAGAGGCAGGGGAACTATGTGAGAATGCTATTCATCGACTACAGCTCGGCATTCAATACCATAGTCCCCTCCATACTCATAGCCAAGCTCAGGGACCTGGGCTTGGGCTATGACCTCTGCCAGTGGGTCTTGGACTTCCTGACTGGCAGACCCCAGGTGGTGAGAGCAGGCAACTGCACCTCCTCATCCATCACCCTCAACATAGGGGCCCCCCAGGGCTGTGTTCTGAGTCCCCTCCTCTACTCCCTGTACACACACGACTGTGTGGCTCAGCGGAGTAGCAATACAATCGTCAAATTTGCTGACGACACAGTGGTGGTGGGCCTGATCTCTGCCAACGACGAGAGGGCCTACCTGGAAGAGGTCAAGGTCCTGGCGGGATGGTGCCAGGAAAACAGCCTCTCCCTGAACGTCAGCAAAACAAAGGAGATGATTGTGGACTTCAGGAGGTCGGGGGTCAAGGACTACAGCCCCCTCAGCATCGACGGGGCACCGGTTGAGAGAGTCAACAGCTTCAAGTACCTCGGAGCCTACATATCCGAGGACTTGACATGGACCACACACATTAACAGTGTGGTGAAGAAGGCACGACAACGCCTCTACTTCCTCAGGCGCCTAAGGAAGTTCCAAGTCAGCCAGAAGATCCTTAAGAACTTCTACTCATGTACAATAGAGAGCATCTTGACCGGCAACATCACCTCCTGGTTTGGGAATAGCACTGCAAAAGACCAAAGCAGACTACAAAGAGTGACACGTTCAGCCGAACGCACAATTGGAGGGGGGCTCCCCACCCTCCAGAACATTTACTACAAGCGTTGCAAGGGGAAGGCTAAGAGAATTATTAAGGACTCGAGCCACCCGAACAACTGCCTCTTTGAACTGCTGCCGTCAGGCAAGCGATACAGGAGTCTCAAGGCGAGCACAGAAAGACTCAGAAGTAGCTTCTATCCCCAGGCCATCAGGCTGCTAAACGAACAATGAATGAACACTACACAACAACAACAACCACCAAACACACATAGCACACACATCCACACGCACACACTCACTTTAAACAAACACACTGTAGCACCCACTACACACACTTTATAGCACACACCCACTTTAAACAAACACACTGTAGCACCCACTCCCCACACTTTATATTTATGGATGAAGGATTGCACTACAACTCGTACACCTTACTGTAAATTGTACCTAAAATTGTACCTCATCCCATTTCTGCTTTGCACTAGATAGTACTGTACATTAGTACACTGCATAGTATTGTGTATTGTATATTATATGGTAACTCAGAACATTGTACATATGTCTATACCGAACACTGTGACCTCATTTTCTTCTTCTAAATTCATGCTATATTATGTTATTATGTTATTTGATACTATCTTGTCTAGCACAGTCTCTGGAGCGTAACAGTAAGAAGCATTTTGTATGAAAGTATTCTGTACTTCTGTATGACAACTATTAAAGAACTTGAACTTAGGTTCATAGTGGTATTCATAAAAAAAGAATTGGAACGAAATATTACAAATTACGTTTTTTATGACCTTGAATGTGATGCAATCTTTTCATGCACTAAGGTGAAAACTCTGTCAGTTACTTAAGAAGGCACAAGGGTTAAACAATTATTTCATATATTGATTGAAGAAGTGTGTTTTTAGTCAACAGCGAAAGATTGGTGGGGATTCGGCTGTCCTAACTGTGGTGGGAAGTTCATTCCACCATTGTTTGTTTATTGTTATTCGCACTTACAAACATACATTCTGGGATAAAATAAGTAAATAGAAGAACAGTTAAAATGTGCAGGAAAGGTCAAAAAACCCAAGGGCTTATAAGCGACCTCCCCTCTTAAACCTATATAGGATAACTACACAAAAAAATGAACCCCCCCCCCCAATCCCCACCATTGTGGAGCGATGACCAAGAATAGGCGGCTTTTCTTTGATGACAATCCCGGAGCTCGGATAGGAGTGGGTCTGAGGCAGCGAGAGGATGTAGAGTGGAGGGGTCTTGAGGGTGTGTAGTTAGAGACCATTGACTGGAGGTAGGCGGGAGTCGTTCCCTTCGCCACGCGATAGGCCCGTCAAGGACCTTGAAGCAGATTTGTGTGGCGATGGGAAGCCAGTGCAGGTCCCTGAGAAGTGCGGTACTTCTGGATGAGTTGAAGAGGCTTGGTGGCGTGGCGGTGGTCTGTAGACCAGCAAGCAGTGCATTGCAGTAGTCGAGGCGAGCCATGACAGTTGTTTGGACAAGGAGTTGAGTTGCTTCTTTTCTCAGGAAGGGGCGGATCCTTCTGACATTGCTCAGGAGGAATCTGCAGGCCGTTGCGGTGATGTGAGCAGAGAAGTTCAGCCGATCATCAAGGACTACACCAAGGTTCTTGGTGGTCGGGGACAAGGCCACGGCTACATTTTCCACTGTGATGGAAAGGTCGGTCAGCGGGGAGAATTTGGCTGGCAGGTGAAGCAATTCTGTTTTGCTTAGGTTCAGTTTGAGGTGGTTGGTCGTCATCCAAGCGGAGATGTCGGACAGACAGGCTGAGATCCGCTGAGAGACATGGATATCTGAGGGAGGAAAGGAGAGGAAGAGTTGGGTATCGTCGGCATAGTAATGATACTAGAAGGCATGAGACGTGATAATGTTACCCAGAGATTTGGTGTAGAGGGAGAAGAGGAGGGTTCCAAGGACCAAGCCCTGGGGGACACCCATCTGCAGGGGGCAGGAGGCTGACAGGGTCCCTCTCCATGACACTTGGTAGGAGTGGTCCTTGAGGTATGATGTCAGCCATGTCAGCGCAGAGCCAGCCACTCCCATTCCTGCGAGGAATGCGAGGAGGATTTGTTTGATGGTTGACTGTGTCGAAGGCTGCCGACAGGTCCAGAAGAATCAGGACAGAGGAGAGGTCTTTCACTTTTGCTAAGTGAAGAGCCTCTGTGACCGCTATGAGGGCCGTCTCTGTGGAGTGACCAGTCCTGAAGCCTGATTGATTAGGGTCTAAGAGGTCATTCTGTAAGAGATAATCAGTAAGTTGGTTGGATAAAGCACGTTCAAGTGATCATACATCATAGATCGATGGTTACATGATTGAGGTAAAAGTTTAAGGCATTGGTGTCAAATCTAATTACCAAGGGGGCCGAATACATAACAATGCCAGCTTAATTGGTAATTTAATCTATAAAATTAGACTAGATTAGATTATATTCACTTTATTGTCATTACACAGTACAAAACAAGTGCAACGAAATTGTGTGCGTCCAACCAGGATGTGACAATCAACAATCAGTTGCAATAAAACACATATAAATAAATCTGTACAGTAAAGTGCAATGGTTAGCACAATGTGCAATGGTAAAATAAAAATAAAAATCTACACAAGCTATGGGCTATGTACACAGGATATACAGTGAGGTGCAATGGGCTATGTAGTGTTTTGATTCATTAGTCTGACAGCTGAGGGGAAGAAACTATTTGTGGTCCTGTTGGTTCTGCCTGGGAGGCTGCGGTAGCGTGCCCCAGAGTGAGTACCCTGCAGGCGGGTGAACAGTCCATGGTTGGGGTGAGAAGCGTCTCTGATGATATTCCGTGCTCTCTGTGTGAGCACCGCTTCTTGTAGACTCCCCCCCCCATCTCATCAGTCTATGAGAAGCGGTGCTCACGGAGAGCACGGAACATCATCAGAGACGCTTCTCACCCCAACCATGGACTGTATATGGGTCTTGGTGATGTGTTGGGCTATGTTCACTGCCCTCTGCAGTGATTTTCGGTCCTTTACAGTGCAGTTGCCGTACCAGACTGAGATGCAGTACCATGTGTGCATAGTGCATACCAACTCAATATGTTGTTATCAATGCACTTCTGTTCATTCTCGGGTGCCTCAATGAATACAATGAGGGCTGTTTAAATGTGGATAAGGACGCATCATTTATATAATTGGCGTATTATAGATTTAGTTTTTTACACATTTATTCACCCACAATAGTTTGTAAGCATTTTATTGATTTGCAGAACAGAAGTAGAATACACACAGACAGACACAACATATCTGTCACCTCACTTTGACCGGTCTAGCGCAAAACAATTATTTCCACAAAGAGTAGCTATGTGAAATTAATAAAATGATATATATATATATATTTTCAAGCTAATAATACCTATTAGGTTTAAATGAATCAATTACTTCAATTACACAATAATTTGTAAGATTAGCGATTCTAGGTTAAACTGGTACTGGAACACAGACATTTTAATATCTTTATTTGTGTTCACATTTTAGACAAAACTCATTGAACACAAACAATAATCGATGCACCAACAAATCTTGGAATGTCGGAATGACATAATATATCTAGTCTGAGTCCATGGATACAGGAAGCAGCATCTCCTCTCAATGTGGCGACTGACAATTATCACAGTTATAGAGCCGTGTTTTGCTAATGTCTTGGCTTTTAGCTTGAACATTCAAACGCCCAGTCTCGGCTTTTTCATTTGAGGAAACTTAGATCCTTCGACATCAGCAGGTAACTTCTCTATGTCTTCTATCAAGGTATCCTGGCTAGTGTCCTGTTTAATGCTGTTCTCTGCTGGGGGGGCAGCATCACGGTTTCTGACAAAAAACGTATAAATAAATTCATTAAAAAGGCTGGCTCAGTGATTGGCCTCCCTCCTGATTCCCTGGAGATCATCATAGCCAAGCGAACCAGAACCAAACTTTTTTTGAAGGCCACCCACTGTTCAGTATTTTTTATGCTCTGCGAAGCTCATTTAGTGATAGATTGTTGATGCCTCAATGCTCTACTGAGCGATTGAGAAGGTCCTTTGTTCCTGCTGCGGTAAAAAAAATTGTTAGCACTGTGTTGATAGGCTCTCCTATTGTGTATCCTGTATTGTATCATGTAACTGTTTCTTTCATGTTTGTATATTTGTATTCACTCTGGTGGCAAACCATGTTTCCCCTCTGGATTAAGAAATAAACCATACCATACCATTTCTACCATCTGCAGCTTTCACAACTAATCTGTGGACATTACCTAGGCTTCCAAATATAAACACCAGCTATTTACATGTGTACCCAAGCTGTGCAACAGCATCCTTGAGAAGTTGATACTTTAAAACCTTGGTAAGAAGTGCCTCTTTCAGACTGTAATCAAAAGTACACCCTGCTTCTAAAATGGTGACGTCTCTATACTGTCCTCATCTGGTGTATTAACTGTAACATTTAAAATACATCGTATTCAGTTTTTACACAGTTTAAACATATTAGTTGAAACACAAGAGTGTTTGTACATTATAACAAACATTTTTGCATCTGGCATTATGTCCTTAACTAATAGCCCAACAATTATGTCATGCCTTGCACACACACACACACACACGCACGCAGGCACGCAGGCACACACACACACACACACACAACAGTGTCTACAGACCTAGAGGTAACGTGCAACAGTGTTTACAGAACTAGAGATAGTGTGCAGAACTAGCAAGCTTTCCCCACCACTTTGTGGATTCAGTTATAAGGCACTCAGACCTCTGAACCAAACATAAATGATGTGAAAATCATATGATGTACACGTGCACCAGATGTGACGTCAATCTAAAGGAGCATGAGTGTACCTTGTTGAAGGGAGGATGGAAATGAAAACAGCTTGTTAGGAGGCTGAGTGAGTAGTAGTGAGTGTTCTGCTATCAAGGGAATTGGCGGGATAAGATAAGGACATGCAGAGCTATATATGAGCTACATATATGTATGTTAGAATTTTTTTTGAATTTTTTGCTCTATAAATATAACTACTACTTTATACTTTATAATTAAGTATTGTCTTAAAAACATTTGACATTAGAAAATAGAATTAGTATCCTGTACAATCCTAAAATACTGGCCTCTACTGCATGTTCAAAATAAATAAGCGTCTTGTTTGTTTGATTGTTTATGTGCAACAACACGTTTGATATTGAAGGCTTTGTATAAGAATGTATGAAGAAATAAGCACCTCAGTGACAGTTCATGGTTAAATTACCCAGATAGAGAGAGAAAGAGAGGGGGGGGGGGGGGTAAAAGGCATAGAGATAGAAAGAGAGAGATGGGGGAGTGAGAGAGATAGAGAGAGAGGGGGGGTAAAAGGGATAGAGAGAGAAAGAGAGAGAGGGGGGGAGTGAGAGAGAGATAGAGAGAGGGGGGAGTAAAAGGGAGAGGGAGAGTGAAAGGGATAGAGTAGATAGATAGAGAGATCAGAAGAGAGAAAAGGGAGAGACGGGGAGAGACCCAGACCTCACGTTGGGGCTCTCTCTCTGAGAGGGATGGACGGACGGACGGACGGACGGACGGACGGACGGACGGACAGACAGACAGACAGACAGACAGACAGACAGACAGACAGACAGACAGACAGACAGACAGACAGACAGACAGACAGACAGACAGACAGACAGACAGACAGACAGACAGACAGACAGACAGACAGACAGACAGACAGACAGACAGACAGACAGACAGACAGACAGACAGACAGACAGACAGACAGACAGACAGACAGACAGACAGACAGACAGACAGACAGAACGACAGACAGAGGCTCTGAACCTACCTGGACCTCCAGGCTGCAGAACCTACCTGGACCTCCAGGCTGCAAGACGTGAGAGCTCACTTCAACTTGTGGGATGTAAGGACTTGAAATATTGACTGGTCCTGCACACACACACACACACACACACACACACACACACACACACACACACACACACACACACGCACACGCACATGCACACGCACAAGCGCACGCGCACACGCACACTGTAATGTGAAATATTAACATTTGAAACATTACTGAAAGAGATAAGCGCCCATGTGCATCACTGCACACACATGCATACAATATGCCGGGTGCACGTGCTTTCATCAGTCTTCTCCACATACTGATCCCCTCCAGGCCCATGTTTGTAGTTATTTCCGGCCGCATTAGAACGAGCCACAGTCTGTGAATATCCCTCTTCCTTTTTCAATAATTAAGCAGGTAAGCCGCTGTCGGAGTTGCTCCGCCCTGCATCTGTCCCGCTAAAGATAGTCTATTTATATCTCTGGATAAATATAGGGTATTTTTTGTATCTCTGGAACCTTGACTCATTGACTGCCATGCGTTTTCCCATCTTTACTCCCTGGCGCCAGCGTTTCAGACCGTTTTGACGATGTTTGTAGATCCATCATAATATTATTTTTTTAACTAGTTTTTCTCGTCCTTTTCTTATTTTTGTATCCACTTTTTCTCCTTATTTTTTCTATTTTTCTCCCATCCCAATGTCGTATTGCCAATTCTCCCCTCCCCTGTCTTGAACGTTGCTAGACTATGCTGCCCTGTCAAGGCTAACCGCAATAACTTCCAAACAGTGAAACTGAGTTTGGAAGTTACTGCGGTCTGCCTGGGTTTTGAGTGTGATTTTGTAGTTACTGCAGTTTTTAAAACCCCATATCTCCAAAACTGAGCGACATTAACACCTGAAACTTGGTCACAAGATAAAACATTTATTGACAAGTTGAATTTCACTCATAACACAATTTTAACTTTTTTCGAGTTACTGCGGTTAGCCTTGACAGGGCAGTATGCCTCCCACTGGTCGGCTGTAGTGAGGATAGAAGCCTTGCATCACGTGTCCCCTCCGGTACACGAGGAGGCAGCCTGTCGTATCTTTTCACCAGACAGCGCAGACTCTCATTAACGAGGAGTAACGCGTGAGAGCCTGACGCTGCCCCCGATACTTCCTGTCTCTGCTGTGCAGGCGTCACCCAACCGACCTGTAGGAGTTGCTGTCCACAACGTCCAATCCCCACCCATCGACTTCCACCCGCTACCTCTGTCAATTGAGATAGTATGATGACTGGCCCAAGCCGCAGGCAATGCTGACACCGGGATTCGAGACCGGAGTCTCTTGCATTGGTGACGAGCGCAATTTCTGCTATGCCACCCAGCCGCACCCTTTTCCTCCTTTTTCTGTGATTTTTCTCCCATCCCAATTTACCTCTCGTGCCAATTCTCCCTGTCCTGTCCTGATCGTTGCTAGCATGTGCCCCCCACTGGCCGGTCGTAGGGAGGATAGAAGCCCATCACATGTGGATACATGTGGAGGCAGCCAGTCACATCTTTTCACCTGCCAGCGTGGACACTCATTGGCGAGGAGTAACGTGTAGGAGGCTCACACTGCCCCCGCCATTTTCATGTCTTTGCTGTGCAGGCGCCCTGACCAACCTGTAGGAGTCGCTGTTTACAACGACCAGACTACCACCCATCGACTCTCCTCCCACTGACTCTGCCAATTGAGTCAGTATGACGGCCGGCCCAAGCCGGAGGCAACGCTGACAGCCGGATTCGATACCGGTGTCTCTTTTGCGTTGGTGACGAGCGCAATGTCCATTGCGCCACCCAGCCGCACCCTGACCCATCATAATATTATATATTATAGCTATGGAGACATAATATGGCTCATTTGAAATGCTTCTATTTATACTCCCAACAGGGAACAAACCGTTTATTTCTACATACTGTCTGTCCTGGGCAATCCCAGGCTAAAGAGTGTTAGTTTCCCAAAAATCCATGCTCATTTTCTAGTAAATAGTAGTAGAGACATATCGCTCATCTGGGTTTGACTCGCTGTCTGTGTCGCTATCGTGGAACATCTCAGTGAAATATTCAGGCTCTGGAGTGCTTTTGCTACTACTGCGGCGCGGTGAGACACTCTGAACAGATAACGTTACATTGATTGATTGATTGATTGATTGATTGATTGATTGATTGATTGATTGAAAACTTTATTAACAGATTGCAGAATGGGTACGGTACAGTACAGTACAGCTCAATACATACAATTGTTAAGGGGATGCAGACCAGAGAAAGACTTTTGTCTTGATTACATCAGGGTCCCCCATTTTCAATTCATCATAACATATATGACACACACGACATACAGATAGACAGTACTGCTACATCTATACATTTATGACATACCAGATTTGCAAATACAGTACTGTTTGTGATACAAAAAGTGTCCAGAAAATAGTGTATACATTTGACGTAGAAACTGTACATTGGAGGAGGTTGGATAGGTGGGGTGGGGTTGGGTGGGTGTACATTGGAATACTGACAAAGCCATACTTGGTAATTTACTGTACAACTGGGTTAGGACATTTGTGGGGGCCAGTTTCAAATTGCAGTCTCCCGTATGTGTTCTTTGAGAGTGTTTTTGAAAGTGGGTAGTGATTCACATTCCTTTACAGGTTTGGTTAGGGCGTTCCACATTGATGTGGCATAATTGCGAAACGTGTTTAGTCCCTTGTTTGAGCCGAATCTGGGTTTAACATGATTTGTTTGTGATCGTGGTATTCACTGACCTTTGGGAAGTATTTTGACATGTACATGGGTACCTTGGTGTAGTGTATCTTGTAGACCAGGCCCATTGCAAGTTGCTGTACTCTGTCGTCTACTCTAAGCCATCCTAGGTTGTCAAAGTGGGCAGGGGTGAGGTGGGTTTTAGGAGTCAGGTCAAGCAGTAGTCTGACTAGTTTGTTTTTGAGATGTTTGTAATTTGGTTTTTAGTGCCTTTGAGGTGCTTTGGTACCATGAGGTGCAAGCATAGTCGTAGTACCCTTGAATGAGTGCTCCTGCCAGAGTCTTCAGGGTACATCCTCGGCCGGTTTGGCTTTTTTTTCTGATTTACAAGAAATGCAGACTCCAATGTGTTCTGGTGAAAACGCACAGTCTGGAAATGGTGGAAAGTAACCAAGTATTTTTACTCAAGTACTGTCATTTTTAGCTACTTGCACTTTATACTTTACAGATGGATGGATGTGGACAGACAGACAGACGGATGGATGGGGACAGACTTTTAGAGTATTTCCATTTTAGGGAACTTTATACTTTTACTCCACTATATTTCATATATATATTGTACTTTTTACTGTACTACATTTAGCTGAACCTATCAGTTACTTGTTACTTTGAAGAAAACGATTTTGCATAGAAAACATGGCAAACATTTATGAATGTGTACTTTCACATTCAAAGCCTGTCAACTTCAGGAGACTTCACGTAATCAGAGCAGCATAACTGGACCACATACCACTTTAACATAACCTTTAATCAGATCAGCATAACTTGACCACATACCACTTTAACACAACCTTTAATCAGAGCAGCATAACTGGACCACATACCACTTTAACATAACCTTTAATCAGAGCAGCATAACTGGACCACATATCACTTTAACATAACCTTTAATCAGAGCAGCATAACTGGACCACATACCACTTTAACACAACCTTTAATCAGATCAGCATAACTTGATCACATACCACTTTAACATAACCTTTAATCAGAGCAGCATAACTGGACCACATATCACTTTAACATAACCTTTAATCAGATCAGCATAACTGGACCACATACCACTTTAACACAACCTTTAATCAGAGCAGCATAACTGGACCACATACCACTTTAACATAACCTTTAATCAGAGCAGCATAACTGGACCACATACCACTTTAACATAACCTTTAATCAGAGCAGCATAACTGGACCACATACCACTTTAACATAACCTTTAATCAGAGCTGTATAACTGGACCACATACCACTTTAACACAACATTGAATCAGAGCAGCATAACTGGACCACATACCACTTTAACATAACCTTTAATCAGAGCAGCATAACTGGACCACATACCACTTTAACATAACCTTTAATCAGAGCAGCATAACTGGACCACATACCACTTTAACATAACCTTTAATCAGGGCAGCATACCTGGACCACACACCACTTTAACATACTTTTAAAGGTCAATGGGTCAAAGATTGAATGCTCCCAAGCACTGGAATACACAGACATGTAGAATGTTTTTGAATATTATATGAAATATGTGTGACATAGGTTCTAGGTTAGGATCAGATGTAAAATATAATGTAGTGTTTTCAGGCTTCTATCACACCGTTGTGATTTTTGACATTTACCAGGGCCAGTTTCTAATTGCAGCCACCCGTAGGTGCTCTTTGAGAGCGGTTTTGAAGGAGGGTAGGGATTCACATTCCTTTACAGCTGTGGGTAGGGCGTTCCACATTATTGTGGCATAATTGTGAAACGCGTGTAGTCCCTTTTTTGTGCCGAATCTGGATTGAACGTGATTTGTGGAATTCCCTCTGGTGTTGTGGTCACTGACCTTTAGGAAGTATTTCGACAGGTACATGGGTATCTTAGTGGTGTAGTGTATCTTGTAGACCAGGCCCTTGTCTTTGTATCTGGTATCTGTAAGGTTGCTGTTGTTTTGTCTTTTTCTCTTGTATCTGTAAGGTTGCTGTTGTTTTGTCTTTTTCTCTGGTACTGTATCTGTAAATGGCTGCTTTTTTATATATAGCGCTTTTATCCAAAGCGCTTTACAATTTGTTACTCACATTTGACCCATTCACTCATACATTCACACACCGACGGCGTAGGCAACCATGCACGGTGCCAACCTGCTCATCTGGAGCAATTAGGGGTTAAGTGTCTTGCTCAAGGACACATCGACACGCTGCCCGGGAGGAGAGGGAATCGAACCGGGAACCTCCGGATTGCCAAACGACTGCTCTACCTCCCGAGCCACTGTCGCCACTGTAAGGTTGCTGTTTGAACCTTTCCGACTACCAAACCATCGTTCGACCTCCTGAGCCATTATTATGAAAATTCAATAAACTGTATTGTCAAGAAATAAGAAGAACTCTGCTGGTCACTCTGCGTTAGTACGGATTAGACGTGATTGAAGCTTCGCTAACTGTAACCGCAGACGAAATTAGGACACACGGGCACATCTCGGAAAAACCTGCAATGCACCAAGTTAAATAACATCAAAGAGGATGATGTTCACACATACTCTACACATTTGGGAATCTTGTTGGTTTATTTACGTTCCCCCTCCGCCGTGAGAGTGGGGGGCACGGGGGGCCGGATGGCGCCTGCATTATTACGTGTGTGTGATCCCCCCCATCCCCCCGGGCAAGTCTCTGACATGCTGGCTTTTAGCTGCACCCCTGCAGGAGCCAGGCCCTGCTGCTGCACGGATCTATAGAACATGCACTGCTGCCTTTTCCTGACTACATGGATCTATTAGATCTATAGAACATGCGCTGCTGCCTCTTCCTGACTACATGGATCTATAGAACATGCGCTGCTGCCTCTTCCTGACTACATGGATCTATAGAACATGCGCTGCTGCCTCTTCCTGACTACATGGATCTATAGAACATGCGCTGCTGCCTCTTCCTGACTACATGGATCTATAGAACATGCGCTGCTGCCTCTTCCTGACTACATGGATCTATAGAACATGCGCTGCTGCCTCTTCCTGACTACATGGATCTATAGAACATGCGCTGCTGCCTCTTCCTGACTACATGGATCTGTCAGCGAGCTTTATAAATAGCTCAGCGGCACGTGTCTCTGCACCGAATACAGGAGGAGAGGGACTCGGCTTAGAGGCAGAGAGAGAGAGAGATACGGATTCATAGATAGAGAGGGAGGGGGGAGAGAGAGAGCGATAGAGAGGGAGAGATAAATGAAGTGAGAGAGAGATTAATGGAGAGAGAGATTAAGGGAGAGTGAGATATATATATATATATTTTTTTTTATCCACTTTTTCTCCCATTTTTCTATATTTTCGCCCATCCCAATTTCGTATCATCCAATTCAACCCTCCCCTGTCACGAACGCTGTTTCTTGCCTCCCACAAGCCGGCTGCAATGTGGACTAAGTCATACATAGCACAAGTCCCCTCCGGTACTTGAGGTAACAGCAGTCGCATCTTTTCACCTGCGCAGCTCGATCTCTCAGTGGTGAGGAGTAACGCGTGGGAGGCTCACGCTGCCCCCGACACGTCCTGATTCTACTGCGCAGGCGCACCAACCGACCTGTAGGAGTCGCTGTCCACAACGCCCGATCCGCACCCATCAGTTTCCCACCCCCTAATACGGCCAATGTGTATTAGTATGAACGACCAGCTAAACTGAAAGCAATGTGGAGCGCTGGGCTCGAACAGGCAAGCCCAGCGTCTCCGTCATTCGTGGCGAGCCGCGGAGCCGCCCTTGAGATATATATATATATAGAGAGAGAGAAAGAGAGAGAGAGAGAGAGAGAGAGAGAGAGAGAGAGAGAGAGAGAGAGAGAGAGAGAGAGAGAGAGAGAGAGAGAGAAATGAAGGTATAGAGATGGAGAGAGAAATTAAGGTAGAGAGATGGAAAGAGAAATGAAGGGACAGAGGGAGGAATAATGGGAGTGAGAGAGATAAATGAAGGGAGAGAGAGATGAATAGAGAAATGATGGGAGAGTGAGAGAGAGATATAGAGAGAAATGGAGGGAGAGAAAAATTAAGGGAGTGTCAGAGAGAGAGAGATAAATTATGGGAGAGTGAGAGAGATAGAGAGAAATGGAGGGAGAGAGAAAAAATAAGGGAGATAGAGAGAGAGAGAGAGAGAGAGAGAGAGAGAGAGAGAGAGAGAGAGAGAGAGAGAGAGAGAGAGAGAGAGAGAGAGAGAGAGAGAGAGAGACATTAAGAGAGAGAGAGAAAGAGAGATAATAGAGTCTATTATCAAACATGAGGATGTACGGTACAATTTGTCGCACATGTTAGACTGTCAACACGTGTCAACACATGTCAACCCCACAAACGGTCGTCTCGCTGTGGATTAACACCAGCTGATCACCTCCTCATTACACACACACACGCATGCCACATGCACACAGCAGGCTCACATCTACAGGATGACGGCCATTAATTCCCGTAAATTGCTTTCAGTTTGAAAACTGAATGGTCCATTTCATGCAATGTTCCCAATCACAGCTGAGACTTGCCCACAACAACCCACCTCCACGTCAAGGAGACATGTCCTCTCTGCTTCTTAATGTCAAGGAGACATGTCCTCTCTGCTTCTTAATGTCAAGGAGACATGTCCTCTCTGCTTCTTAACGTCAAGGAGACATGTCCTCTCTGCTTCTTAACGTTATCTTTAATATTACAATTATTCTTATTATCCATTTTTTTTGCCCCTATGCTTTTAATTTTTCGCTGCAGGACAGGAACCCACTGAAGGGCTCTCAAGTATTTATGATGTGCATGGTGGTATTTATGATGTGCATGGTGGTATTTATGATGTGCATGGTGATATTTATGATGTGCATGGTGGTATTTATGATGTGCATGGTGATATATAGGATGTGCATGGTGACATTTATGATGTACATGGTGGTATTTATGAAGTGCATGGTGGTATTTATGGGACGGACGGACGGACTAAAGGATGGATGGAGGAATGGATGGATGGGTGTATGGACAGACGGACTAACAAATGGATGGAGGAATGGATGGATGGGTGTATGGACAGACGGACTAACAAATGGATGGAGGATGGATGGATTGGTGTCAACATTCCCCTTTCTGTCTCTGCTTGACCATGTTAGCATGTATGCTGTGGGGTTTGTGGTGGGTTCTTCATGTGGGGAGTCCCTGGGGTGTCGGTCGGTTGGGAGAGTTTCGGCGATGGGGGCTGGCCGGGGTCCGTCAGTGCGCATGCAGGGGGCTGGTGTTCGACTCTGGGGGAGGTCTGGGGGGGGGTTTGGTTGGACCCTATGGTGCCTATGGTTTCGGCGGGACCTTTCCCAGACCTTCCCTGGAGTTGGGTATTGGTCTCTTGCATGTGCTTTGGTGGATTTTGGTTGGTCTTCGTCGTTGGGCTCCCTCGGTTCGCTGGCTGGTTTTAGGGTTCCGTGCGTGGAGGGCTTGCTGTAGCTTCTGCTGTGTTCCGGGGTGTCCCGGGGGTCCCGGTGTCATCTTGGACCGTCCCGATCCTGCGTGTCTTCTCATTTGGCCGCTGTTGTGTCTGTCTGATTGAGTGTTTGGAGTCGTGTCTCCTTTGGCGTGGCAGCGAGTCCTGGGGCGTGTGGCCTGTCATTCCTCTGTGGAGTTTTGGGGTGGGGGCGTGGTGTTCGCTGGTTCTCCTCGTGTGGTGGGGGCACCAGGACCGAGGGGGATGGGGCGGCCTGCAGGGGTGCCATTCCTGTGGCCGTGCATCGCGATGTGAGTGGCGCACAGGCTGTTTTCCTTCAGTCATGGCGTGCTTTATCGGGGGGTGCGTCTTGGATGGGGATGTGGTAGGGATTGATGTTTGGGTGTTTTGGGGGGACTGACTGTTCCGGGGGGGTTCACATGCCTTCGAGCGACATTGTACTTTTGTACTTATTTTATGACATTATTAACCCATTCTCCGCCAATCACGTGTTAAAGCGGCTTTCTCCGCCATGCGTTGTCTGCCAATAAGGCGTGTTTGAGATCAATATTTCATATTTTCATCATGGTATTCATATTTCACCCACGGAGTCTTGGCTGATGCTGTAGGACTCGGCACAACTCTGCAACGCTTCAATACTGCCACCTGGTGGCCGATCGGCGAGTTGCAACCGGAAGTCGATAATTGTGACCCCGGTGTGTCTCCCTATTCCGTCCGGCCACTCGTTTATCGTCCCCGGACTCAATCCACACACCGTGGACAATGGATCGTTGCCATAACTCAATAAACGACATGATTTGGGCGTATATTAGTATTATACAAACCGGAACTGGATCGCCTCGATCAACATCACATAATTGGGATCTGTTTGCTCCACTCTCATCGCCCAACGCTACGAGGAGACTGATGTGAGTTTCAGCGTTTTCCTTTATCATTTTCGATACAAACTGCTCTGATCAATATATCACCCATACTACATAAATCATTTAACGTCGGCCATTGAATTATAAACGACGATCAATCTAGCCTCACGTTACCACTGGAACTATCTCTGAGTTCCATTGGGAAAATACCGCCCCCTATCGTCTCTCCGGATGGTACTGCACCCCTTTGGATTGGATTGAATGAAACGCATGGAGAAAAAAAAGTCCTGCTTCCACATTTTACTTGTTGTCAGTAACCCGAGACGATCGAAGTCATCGCCGACCACCAGAACAGCAAATAATGTGTGTTTCCAGTACCCAGCGTTGGATCAATAAACGCGATCGATATTTGGAATGGCGATCAGGAATTGGAATAATCATTTTGGAGAACATCTGATCTGAGGTAAGGAATCTATTTTACCAGTCTTGGGATAATCAGAGCTATTTTCACAGATATATCAACGTGGGCCCTATGTGTGTGTGTGCGTGTGTGTGTGTGTGTGTGTGTGTGTGTGTGTGTGTGTGTGTGTGTGTGTGTGTGTGTGTGTGTGTGTGTGTGTGCTGATCAGGAAATGGATAATCGATTTTTCAGCCCGCTTCTATAGCGTGCATAAGTACACATATACTATCGATAATCTAGCGTTTATTTGAAAACTATTCATAAATAGGCCGAAAAGTATATTCCAGTAAAGGGCGATTATCACCGAATCTTCTGACATTTTCTGAAACGTTCAAGAAGTGAGCATTCCTCCATCCATTTGTTAGTCTGTCTGTCCATACACCCATCCATCCATTCCTCCATCCATCCTTTAGTCCGTCCATCTGTCCCATAAATACCACCATGCATATCATAATCCGTTTCGACAATGTTGACTACAAACAAGTCATTGATAAGCGACGGCCATATTATACACATAGCCATAATTTAAGATATATTGTTTATGCGTTCGCAAATATGAGAGCTCTATCATTGAAGTGGGTGTTGGCACGCAATGGGGTTCCGGGGCACCGGACCCTTGGCACTCAAAGTGTTAATATTTATAATTGTTATATTGTAGACATGTGTGCATTGAAATGTCTGGAAAGTCTCGACGACATTGAAAATAAGGGTGACCTCAATTGTCTTTTCGAGTATAAATAAAGGTTGATGTATGCAAACAGGCATCCCTCTGTTTTTAGGGGTCTGTTCTATGGCAGTGGTTCTCAAACGTTCTCATGCCAAGGAACCCCCAAAGTGACAGTCAGTCACAGACCCCTATGATTTGGTTCCTGGGATTTGGGGAGATTATTTTGGCTTATGCTATGATTTAGTTTTGAATCAAACAAGAAATAGTCAGTCGCATACATTCTCTAATGGATGTAGTAACGTCTAATTGATTTAAGTAGATTAAATAATAGTGATAATAAACTATTCCCAATTGTACTAGGAAACCCCCCAAGGACGGTTTGGGGAGGTGTGAACGCTGCATCCTGGTGCCTCTTCCAACTGAACCCCGGAGCTGCTCGTTTGTAGTGAGAGTAGTGATCCTAACCAAAAGCAGGAAGATACTTGAAGAATTGTCCATTTAATGAAGCTGATTGGCCAGCTTTTGTTGATATTTTCCACATTTCTCATCATCACAAGTTTATTACTTTGTCTTTTAACTAGGGAGTCCGATATTATCGGCCTACCGATATTATCGGCCGATATTGGCATAAAAATGTGATATCGGAAATTTTTGGTATCGGTTTAAAAAAAAAAAAACATTTATTTAACCTTTATTTACCCAGGCAAGCAAGTAAGAACAAATTATTAGTTTATTTATTGTCAAAGTATGCATAATGTTGTGTTAATTCCACGACAAGAGATATGTAATGTTAATTACCTGAAATTATTCCGTTTTTTGGGGGGGGGAAACCCTGCATATATCGGTATCGGTTGATATCGGTATCGGAAATTAAGAGTTGAATAATATTATTATTATTATAGAAGGTTAACCCTTTCACTACCACACTACAGATGGTAGTGAAAGGTTAACCTTTTGCCCCACAATGGTGGAACGAACTTCCCACCACAGTTAGGACAGCCGAAACCTGTCCCATCTTTCCCCGTCGACTAAAGACGCACTTCTTCAATCATTATCTGAAATGGATTTTTTTTTTAAATGTACTCTAACCCTAACTAACCTTACTGTCATGCACTTGTCTTAATATACTATCCTAAACTGTAGCACTCAACACTTTGATGAAATTCTTTTTAATTTTTTTATTTCATTGTTTTTTTTGCTACAGGGCAGTCCGGTAGAGAGAGAGAGAGGAAGTATGGGAGATAGAGTGGGGAAGACATTCGGCAAAGGTCGCCGGGTCCGAGAGTCGAACCCTGGATGGCCGCCTTGCACCGCAGCGCTGTACCTGGTGCGCCACTCGCTAAATGACTAAATGTAATGTTATGATATTGTAAGAAAGGGGCAGGACTAGATGAGCTATGCTTCCTTCTGCCCTCATCCTCGTTTGATTTTCTATGGATGAAGACGGACTCATTTGTTTATGTTGATCAATCAATCAATAGATTCCAGAAACACTTTTTGACTGACGAGCTGCCTCTCGTCGTCTTCCTATTCTCTGCAGGACCAGCGTCATGAAGACTCGACTAGGCTGCCTGTCCCACAAGTCTGACTCCTACAGTGACTTCTCTGAGTTCCTGCCCCCCGCCCAGGAAACAGCCGCCAGGTGTCTAAAGTGAGTGGCTAAACAAAACTTTAAAGGCCCGGTCTGTGATCCAAATGTAACACATTAAGTGCACCAAAAGAACTAAAACAAGAACAGAGACACGTTTTCATTATACAATAGATACACATGACTTTTATATTTTATTCACTGTATTTTTGTGCTGTTTACACGCATGTCCAACCTATGAATTGTATGACATCTTCTTATCTGAAAAAAGATGGCTGTTGTTGGTGGTGTTTTTTTTTCTCCTTCTACCAAATATTTTTTATTTCTTTTTATACACAAAACAAGACAAACACAATACCACAATAATAATAACAACAATGACATTAACAATAAAATAAATTATAAACACAGAACATAAAAAAAAAAAAATGTAAAACAGTAATAATAATAATAATAATAATAATAATAATAATAATAATAATAATAATAATAATAATAATAATAATAATAATAATAATAATAATAATAATAATAATAATAATAATAATAATAATAGTAATAATAATAATAATAATAATAATAATAATAATAATAATAATAATAATAATAATAATAATAATAATAATAATAATAATAATAATAATAATAATAATAATAATAATAATAATAATAATAATAATAATAATAATAATAATAATAATAATATTAGTAATACTCTCCATTCTGGTAGCATTTTTTAAGAAATTTCATTTTCACATTTCATAATATGAAACTACAGGTTCATACCTTCAAAATAAGCCATCAATTGTCAAATTCGAGCCGATAGTTTTTAATCAATGTCCTATGAAATATTCTGGTACAATCCTTACCAATTTGCAGCAGGAGGGTCTGAAAAGAATTCAGTGAATTCAACTAAATGAAAAGAGAACTACACTCCTTCCCAGAATGCAATGTGATGTCAATGTCAATGTCACTAGACTAATTCACACCATG